>NW_017263607.1:808600-947991 GCF_001500285.1 Mollisia scopiformis
CTTAATTAAGCGATGTGGCTGGTCTACAGCTAATTAATTAATAAAATTCATGATTCTGATGCCCTGAACGCACGGACTTTTGTCCCCATGTTCGTTACAATAGCGAGGACAGGGGAATTGAGATTTATCATCAATAGTCGGCTCTCATTCCCCCAAAATGCCAACCAAACTCGACAGTAAACCCGAACTTAACAACAGCAACCAAAAACGAAGACAGCTCTTACTCTCGGAATTCCACACGTAACTCCAAACCCGGATTACATCGAGCATGATTTAGCTACTCTACTCCCTTGCCTAAGTCGTGAATCCCACAAGTTTCCGTATTGCCGGGTATCAGCTTGTTCGATCGATGTTGACGTGCATTTCGTTGGCTTTGATGGTTTAAGGAGGAGAGGGAAGTGGAGGGGAGAGGGTTTTTATATTTCTGGGGATGTGGTGGTGGTGTTTCTAGGGATGGAGTGGGGAAAGACGGTGAGTTCGGGTGAATTTCTTCTTTCTGGAATCGAGACCTCGAGAGCTCGAGGGTAAGTTTGGGTATTTGGTATCAGTGAATATCTACGCGCATGAGCACCACCCCCTCAACAACAGTAGCTGCTCTCCTATAAATAAACCTCTCAATCAAGAAACCAATCTTCTTCTTTGCAGCAAATTGATGAAGCCATGGATTGGGCATGGGGTTGGGCAAGCTCCAGAGGGCCCGGGATATGGGATTTGGATGGTGGGAGGTGGGGTGGTGGGGTGGATTTTAGTTGCTTGGGGTTTAAGGGTGAAGTTGGTGGGGAAGGGGAGGGGGTTGACAATAACAGCTACGTCGACAGCGACAAGTGGTAATTGAAACTAGGACGCAAGAGTTGTTTTGAAACTGGCATCGAATGGAGTGCTGCTAACTTCATTCTCGTACCTTGGTGGCAACCTTGCATGCAGGCGACGCTTGTTGTTTTCCTATGAGTTACTGTTTCTCAAAAGAGGGGAGAGGGGAAGGGTTTATATAGTTGGTGGAATGGAGGGATTGCTTGAAGCGGGGGGAAGGGGGTGGGGTGAATAAGAAGGTGTGACAAAGGAGGGAGTTTTGGTTGTGCTGTATTGTGGGGAGACTTTCAATTAGTGAATAGAAAACTTTACAACGAAAATGGTTCGGTCGAGTCACAGAGCTTTACGAGGGTCCATATTTTTTCTATAAATACAACGTCTCCCTCTACTAGAAAATGAACAGCAACCCTTGAGCATTCCAATCAACCCCTTGCGGGTTTGAGTTACCCAGCTGGAATGAATGAAGTCCCGGGCGAGAAAAAATGCGTTGCCATTCACCAAGCTTCGAGTGCAAAGGATGGACTATGGTTTAATTAAAAGATGGGAGCTCGCTATTTTCTAAGCAGGGGGGATGATAGTGAGGGAGTTGACAACAACAACAACAACAACAACCACGTGTATAATAATAGTCAAAGCTACAACATAGCGTTTTAAAGCCTAGCATGAAGACGATCTACGAAATATGTGGTCCCACACAGTTGAAGCCCCGGTCTTCCGGGCTTTGAGTTGTTATTTGAAAACTAGGTATGAGGGGGATATATATACTTTCTAGAATGGAGGTGCTAGCAAAAGAAATCCACTAAGGTGGAGTGAATAATTAGCTATTTCATAGAGAGATCCTTGGATTGTGCTATACGAAGTGAAGAAATTTGTTGGTGAATTAGAGAGGCTTCGATTACACATTTTCGAGGGTCGATATTTAGTATAAAAACACAGTCTCCACTGGAAAATAAGAAACAAACTTAACCAGCTTGAAAGGAAATGACCATGATCCCCGTGGGCGACGGATTTGGATATCTTTCCGAGACAGAGGTCATTGTAGATGTTTACGTAGCAAGTTCTGCATATTACAGAACGACGGTTGTTTCGTAATAGAAAATGAAAAGCTATTATTTTCTTTTTTGGTGAAGAGAGAGAATGACTGATAATGGGAAGTCGGCAATAGTATTTTGAATAGCAGCGAGGCAAGCTACTGAATGGGATTCTGAAGCAGGGGCAGGAACACGTGCGTCCTCGTTGGTGTATTACTTACTATCACAAGAGCAGCTTTTGGGGGAGGAGGGAGAGGTATATATACTCGTTAGAATAGAGGTGTTGTTAGAGGGCGGGGTAGAGTGGGTAGAGTGAATAAATTGCCTTGAAGCAAGATTTATTCGCGTGTGCTGTGTGGGTGTAAAGAGATTTTGATAGGTGAATTAGAGACAAAGGCTACGATTCAAGATTTTCGAGGGTTTGTTTTTGGTATAAAGACAAGCTCTCGACTAGAAGATGAGGGACAAGATTTTCTTCGATGTTCCCCAAAGACCATGGAAATAAGCTGCGGCACCGGGTACCAAGGAGAGGAATCGCTAGTATCTCCATTTACCCGGGCCCGCATCCGTGTAGAAACAACAAAATTCCGCGGAGGATGAAAAAGAAGTCAAAATCCTTTTGCAACAGAATATTCAAACGAACACAGCGACGAGATGATGGTGAGACAGTTGAAAACAGTAAGCTAGGCAACGACAACCATATCATCGCATGAGACCCGGAGCCGGCATAGAAATAAATGGTGCATTCGGTCCAGTACCTAGTTCTGGTGTGTTCTGGTCCTGATTTTGGAGTTACTGTTGAAGAGAGAGTTTGTAGGCAGTATCTATACTCGTTGGAGTGGGTTTGATGGGTTTATTGAAGTGGAAGTGAATGAGTGACCTGAGGAGAGTAGAGTATATTGTTTTTGTGGGGGAAGAGAATCTGATGTGGTGAATAGAAGATACTAGGGAAGACGTTCGGCCCAGCATTTCTTTAGTGTTGATTTCTTCTATAAATACCAGATCTCTATTGGAAAATGAGGGCCAATATCATCTAGAGAGAATTGCCCCATTCAGAACGTTCGGATAAGAGGCCTTAGTGTGGATTTTCGAGGTTGGTATAGAAAATTTTCCCTGAGAGTTGGGTCACTGCACAGCACTCTTAATTTCAACTTTCGGAACTATTCCGTTCTAGAGTTGACAACAGGGCCCTGAGTGACAACAAATACAAACCGAACAATGATCAACCTATGTTTCAGGCACGACTCGGGATAACAATAAGGTCTGTCCTCGCGGGCCGGGTTACTGCATGGGAGGGTGGAAACAATCGTCGCCCTTTGTCACCTTTCCCTTCTTGTGTTTGGGTGTGCTGCTGTGTGATCAGGAGGGGTGAGGGGTATATATAGTCGTTGGAATGAGCAAGGCTGGTTGGGGGAGGTTAGAGTAAGAGTGAATGATTAGACTGGCGACCTGTTTGGTGTTGTATGAGAGATGAGGACTGCTGGGTGAATGAGATCAAGACCGAGGGTCTATGGAAAAATTCCAAGTTTTTTTTTGTATATATATAAACTATCTACATGATTATTAAGATACTATCAAGCAATGAAACGAGGCTGAACCAACAGGTTTCATTGTGAGAGCTCCGGAGCAGATAAGTCAGGAGCTTTTGATGAGATCAACAGCGGCGAGTATATGCACATGAGCTCTTAGGTTTCCTTGACCTCGAGTCTAATACAGTAAGTTGGAGGAAGAGTCGGGAGATATTTATACTTCTCCTGATGGGTCGAGCTCAAACTGTGTCAGAGACTACGACAAGGAATTAGTGTTGCAATTGAGAGTGAATAAAGTGGGGTGGCGGAAATTAGGTACCAAGGGGTGAATGGAATACTATAGATATTTATTTCTAATCTTACACGCACGCCGTAGCTCAATGAAATTCTATAAAGAGGCTAGGAGGGACCGTTGGTAAGACAGCAGGATCAGTTCCTGATCGCCGCCGCCGCGGCTCTATCGCTGTTGCTCGGGGTTCTTTCCCATCTTCAGTCAGCTTCTGATGGATTTTGTTTGATTATACTATCTGTCTTGTTTCCTTGGCCTTTCTTTTTGTTTATCAGTTTGGCGACTATTTGAACGAAATTGATATTTGGCAACAAGCTGGTTCTTGGCAATGACATCGACGAGGTGCCTTGAACAGAGAAAGTTAGATCGTGATCGAGAGCTGGTTGATCGCGGGGACAGCACAAGAATTCACGATACATGAAATTCATGACTTAATGGGCGTGAAGACGGTTCTCGCGCTCACCCTTCTCTGGATCTTCGTGTTCCTTGGTTCTGTGAGGAAAATGGGGTTGAGACTTGGGTATTTATACTTCTTATTTGTGGGCAGATATCAGTGGAGGAGAGGATTGGTGTGAATCGAAGGGTCTCAGGTGCGATGCGATCGAAAAGTGAATCAAAGTCGAAACAGGAAGGTGCGGAGAGTGAACCAGCAAGGAGCAAAGATTTGTTCTACAAATATTAATATAAAAAGCCCTTCAACCTCTGATAGCCATCTCTCTTCAAACGAATGCACATCTAATGACACCGAACATGCGGCTTCTTCGCAGAAACTTCTACAGCGTACTTGTGTTGAAATATTAAGCTTAACTCACCGTGGCCGGACTAATGTGGCCGTGGATAGCGTTTGATCAACTGAAATGAATGGTAATGGGAAGTTGGCAGCAGAGCACATGACAATGGAGTTGAAAATGATAGCAAGAATCACAATATTCACTCGCATTCAAGTACTAGAGTTTCTCTGCTTCAACAATACTCTGCTCTCGGATAGGTCGCGCTGACCTGGGAGCCAATGGATGGTGTGCCAGCCAGTCATGACACTTCGTTGGAATAAGAGTTATCAGGTTGAAGATCGAGTGAGGTATTTATACTTGAAGAGAAAGCTTCAGATTGCTCTGAAATTCAAATCCGCAGAAAAGGGAGTGAACTTAAGGTGTGGAATTGAACCACCTAATGAGGGGAAGTGAATCAACGCGAGGGATTACAGTAATGGTTCGAGTGAATTTGAGGAAAGTTCTAGGCGACGTAAAGGAGCATCGGGTATAATTATACGCCCTACCGAGACTACGTTCTCCATATACCTTGAACGAAAACTAGAAAACGGAAATAAGACGATTCTCCTAGGTTTGTGTTATTCTTGCATTACAGCGTTAGTATGGAAGATTGGCCACATATATGAAGGTTCTGCTTGCTAGTGTGAATAATAGAAGATTATGTCTACGAGGTGATGGTGTCAACTTGATCGACAACGGGATGTGTAATCCTCGGTCAACAACTGATTGTTTTCCTCAGAGACGGGAGCAAAAGATTAAAAATTCTCTTTGGCGCCTTCTGAAAAGATCCACTAGAAACTGTAAGCATGGCAAACGCAACAGCGACAAGAAAATCAAGAAGTGATAGCCAAGAGCAAAGTTGAATTCTTGTCAAAAGTAAGTGTGACTGCTTTCTGGTGCGATATATCCAAGGAGTACTTTCTTTTTTTAACTTACCACGGTATAACAAGCACAGAAAACATATCGAAGAGCGGCAACCGTACCACGTTGTATGTTAGTCGTGGGTTTAGCAACGAAGTTCGTGACCACGGGAAGGCTCCAAGTGTAAACTAGCTGCTCTATATTTCTTTTCGAGAATTGACAACGATAAAATCGTCCATTCAACGAGATACCTCCAGATGTATAGAATAAAAACTAGAAGAAGCTGACAATAAAGTGAATAATATCGTGACAACATGGAAAGCATTGACAGCACCTTGATCTATTCAAATCTCGCAGTCAATATTGACTGAAAAATCTCACCATGCCTCTGAAATTAGTAGCACGATTGTGTCGATTAATCTTGCTGCCACAAGGGACAAGATCCTGTGCCGTTCTCCTTCTGCCATTTTCACCATTAGCTTGCCTGTTTGCCAAGTACAGTTTCAGCATTTATATTTGCCGGGAGATCTTTCCAAGAGAGAAACATTAAAGATTCACAAAAAGTGGCTTCTCTAGGAAGCAACTTTTATTCACTCATGACCCAGCTATAAGGTCAGCAGCCTGAATGTTGATATAAAAAGAATATCCATCGGGATTTGCTTCCCACGAGTAGCATAGACTTGAGCTGTCCCAAATCGATCTCGGAGAGGATTTGGAGACAGTGTAGGCGATGGCTGAGAGATGAAGACGATAGCGTGTTGAGCCGGGACTTGAAGCAATTTGTTTTTCAATTCTTCAAGGATACTCTTCGAAGTATTCCCAAATATACAGCAGTTTTTGACAGCAAAAAGATATGTTTGGACGGTGACATATAGTATGACAAAATACCGAGCGGCCGTGATGAATTTAAGACCGAAGTTGAGACGTCGTCAAGTAAGAGCGAGACACTATTGCAGTTCACCACAGTACGAGTCTTCCGTGACTCTCTTTTGTCACCGGCTCCATGGACACTGCATTACCTTTGAGAAATAAGGGTAATTCTATCTTGCACACAATTCAGAAGCTACGTTATTGACATGTCGGTAGCATCAATTCACCCCTATTGCTCGCGGCTCATGACAGAAACAAAATAGATTTAGACTTAATTCACCAGTTGTAGTGCGGGTAAAACATATTATGAGATATAAAAAGACGGAGGATCTCTCTGACCACTATTCAAAACCTCCGCAAGAAGGAAAACGAGCAGTGCTCGACGAGCAATGCTCGTCCAGTAATGTAGGGCAAGCGATGGTGAGGGTTTTAAAATTTTCGCAAAATGAACGAGAGTTTCTTCTAGTGCATGGATAGTACCTACTGAAGAGAATGATAATGAACTTGGAGAATGGTACCTCAGTAGTAGAACCGACAGTAAGACTTCTTTGGCAACAATAGGACACTAAGCGCTTTGTGAGAAGCTTCCTTTACTTAAAACCTCATGTGGCTGGAGTGGATATTCACCGCCAATGAACATGCGATGAGTTTAAACAAATGATCGGATGAAGTGTGTATCGTTTTAGGTCACAAAGCATCTCGCCGTCTTTCAAGTTTCGAAAGAACTTTGTGAGGGGAGATTCTGGTCGTTAGAAGGTAAATGCTTTCAAAGTCTCGAGCAATCTGCCTCCTCATCTGTTCTTTTCTTTCTTAGAGCCTTCGATAGCAAAAGACTTAAGGCCAGATTTGCTGATAGGTCTGACTTGATCGCCTTAGTCTTCCATTAACAAGTCAAACGCTGAAGCTAGGGGATGAAAATGCCAGATTAAGTCAATTTTTTGTATCTCTTAAAGTCTCCAGCTCATATTTGTCTTGCGTTAATACATTCTTCCCGCTCTTTGAAATCATGGCTAACAAAAGTATTCTTTGGGTAGCAGAACTTCAAAGTAGTAGCTACAACTCTTCTTTTCAGCAGCAGCCTATTTCAATACCCTCAAGATGGATTTCATTTCATTTACTTTTATGTATTACCGCTTGCAATATGCTAGGATTCGATAGCAAAACACAAGTGGTTCACTTCGATCACCGTCATGATCACCCAGGCTACATCCTCATTCGCACCATCGACAAGGGCTTTCAATCCCAAACAACATTGGTCCGCTCGCTCCAGGACGGCAACGTGTACATCCGAAAACATCTCAACGCGAACGAGAATAGTGGCGCAGAGCTCTTGGTTCGGAATCTTCCCACAGATGTTGCGCCACGACTGATAGATTACACCAATACGCTTGACCGGAATCAAAATGATGATGTTTTCATTTATGAATATTGTAATGGTGGCGACCTTGCAGATCTTCATACGAAATATCTTAATCACCACACAAAAATACGATTCCTCCCAGGTGCTTTGCTCTGGGACATCGCTAGACAGTGCGCTGAGAAGATCGCATACATCCATTCTGGCTGGCAGTATGGCCAAGGGGTTCAAGTTGGCTGGGAACCTTTCATCCATGGTGATATTTCTCCATCAAACACTTTTTTGGATTGGAATTCAGATAGCTCTCCATATCCACAGGTTTTGTTGGGAGACTGGAGAATTGCTCGCACTTTCAAAGAACCCAAAGGAAGGGATATGGCAAGCTGGAGAGAATATCAATCAATTGATCTTCAATGTTTCTTGGAGTTGTTGGTATCCATTGACAACGAAGCTCAAATTCGAACTCCAGATGTTCAGAACCCGACTCCATCCCAACTTTTCGAAGACATTGGAGCGGAGGGGGAAAAATGGGAATTGAGACCAGAGAACAAGGGAAGTTCTATCGCAGCATATATTGCGGACAAATTTATTGAAAAGGCGCGAACAAGAATTAGAGATTTTGAAAGCCAAGAGGCATCCGGAGATTTGAGGTGGACAATGCCGAATGCGGTCATAGGCTTTGCGACATTTGACAAGAATGGCCCGCCACCAACGATCAAACAGCCGTGGGAATGGAGAAATTTGGATCAACTACCAATAGGATTTGGAGCCTGAGCTTGGTGTACGGATCAAATGAGCCCCTCGCTGCTGGCAGTAGCTGCTTGGACAGAAGAGCTTGACTACGGAAGACTTTTGAAAATATCGAGAGCTACTGAGCTTGCTTCGGATAATTCTAGGGACTGTCAGAGGTAATTGGGGAGTCATGATGATCCTTAGAGAATACGGAAAAATGAAGATCGAATACACAAGTGAAGATCCTGTCTGACAAGGCCGTTATCAAAATTCATTAACCCAACAAGGGAAGAAAACCAAGACAATTGAAAGCTCAAAATATCACCATTTCGATCCAGAGTATCCCGCTGAGCATCTTGAACATTCTACGTAATCCCCGACACCGTTATCAACCCAGCCTGCGTCCTCACAATAAGAACATTGGAAAGCCGTCTCAGTATCCTCGGGTCGGAATGATGCGGGGTATCCATCATTGTCATTACCAAGCCTTTGTTTGCCTTGCTTCGTGTTCTCCCTCAGCTTCCTTCGATCATCCTCACATTCCCTCTTGCAGACGGGACAACTCCACCCGTTGGAATTCACTTGTACCCTTTCCAGACAAACACATCTCCACCACTGATCTGAAACGTTTCGATCTTTCCACCACTGCGACTGCAGATATTCCCATTCGCGTTTATGGGATTTCTGCTCCCCTTCTTGGCAGACCCGACGTCTTCCTTGTGATAGTCTCTGAGATGGTCACGGTAATGATCCTTACGAGTGAAAGGCTGTGAACGTCGACCACATGTTGAGTAATCGCAGCGGAACTGGTTGGGGCCTTGTGTGCTATGAACATTTTTGTAGTGCCGTTCGAGGTCGGCGGGTCGGGTGAAGACTGTCTGTTTCCCTGTACAGTCGAATGGATATACGCATCGATATATTCCTCTCTTTGGGATCCTAGATAATGTCAATATAGTCCCATGTAAGATTTAAGATACCCACGCTTCAAGGTCGAGGTAGACAACTTCTGGTGTCACATCTGTGGCTACAAAGTTTGATTTCAGTCTAAAATATGGTTCCCTTCCTTTAACAATGAAATCGTAACAATCGAGGGAAGGAGAGTCAGGTTCCCAGTTGAGAAGCGCAGGAGTAGGCCGGGAGGTTGCGACACTCTGACTGTCGTATGAGGAGAATGAATATTGTCCTCCGGGGTCAGACGAGGCTTGTGGAGACCCCGTGTAGGATGTGGCGAGGGATGAGCCTTGAAAGGATGCGGAAGGGTCTCGTGCAGAGGACAAGTTGGACTGGAAATATGGCGGACCTCGATCTATGGTGATAGAGGACGTGGATTGAAACAGTGGTTTGCTGTAACCTTGGTCCAATGCAGCGTTCTGTTTATCGCGTTCGGCTTCCTCCCGATACGTTTTGTACGCTTCTGTCCAGGCAGATCGAGAAGTCATACTTGGATATAGTGACGAGCTTTGCTTTGTCTAAAAAGAGACTGATTGTCTTGATAGCATAGGAGAGAATATCGAAGAAGGTTGATGGTGGATCAATCCAAGGGATGAGGAGGGGGTAAAGTAAAGGTCATCTCGAACACTCCACTCTACAGATAAGACTGAGATGTAATGCGGGGAACGACAATGTCATGGCAAGTCAGGTTGATCAGCGTTCCAATCACATGAAGTCTGAAAATTGATTACGCCCGACTTGTGAGGTATCATATGAGCACACACAAATCCGTCGATCCTCTTGATTGGTTTTCATGTAAGGATCTTGGGCAGCAAAAGAGTTTGGGCACTACCCGCTGCAGATAAAGGGCATTTCTGGAGGATTATAGTGATGGTGGGGAAAGGCTGGCAGTCACTTTCTTCACAAGGCTCCAGAAAGCCACATGCACCGTGCCGATTCTTCTCACACGTGATGAGTTATTTTCGAGAATTGAGCACACGAGGCTCTGATGATTGAAGTTCAATAGAACACAATTCAGCAAACGAGACCTTGCTGGCGGCCAGACTTTGGCACTATGTATGAAAAGATGAAGTGACGCTCCACAATCAAACTTGGAAGGATTTTCAGATCAAGGCTATCAATACGAACAAGAGAAGAGTTGACAAGAGGAATAAGACTGGCAATAGGTACCCGTAGTGAGCCTTTATGTACTACATGTCACAGGCAGAGCGTTTTTTGATATGATGAACGCTGTGTTTTCAACCCGGTTCGAGGCTTCCCAAACCTTCACCTTGACAAATGCCTTAGCTTCCTGATTGATTGGCATAAGTTTTGTTTCTTCAAGATTGGTTGTTAGGATTCTCCAAGCCACCCTACTCGGAAATCGTAACAAGATACGAAGGGTACACTTGTATACATTGACTTGTATATATTGCGCGGGATGAATACTAGCCACGACCCGTTCCTTGAACCACGCGTACATCTGCACTTAATCTAAAGAAGCTTATTGGCTCGCTGTCGTGGCATAGCTCTGACGAATCACTGCAGCCCATTGCCAAAATGACCAACGTCGCTTGAAGAGGAACTTGAGGCTGAGCAGGTGGTTGAAGCCACTTTCTTTGCCACATCTACGCTGATTCGCCTAATCGGCGTAAATAGATGCTTTTGGACATGCTCAGCCACGCCAAGACGTGCTGCTTCCAAATCAGGGGCTCGCTTAGCTCGGTCTCATCCACGTGATCAGCATGATTCCACATCAAGGTTTAGAATCTCACAGCCACGTCAAAGCTCGGCCAATGAGAAAGATCAATTGATTCCAGTTCTGCAGCCTGCTGATAAGAAAGGGTCAAGGTTTGAATTGTCATCCTGCGTCACGCTCAGCCCTATTTGAAATTATTCTCTGTGTTTAATATCTGTCCTTCCTCCACAATTGTCGCAATTGCACGTTCTTTCAGTCGAGTTAACAGTTCCTCCTCGAAGCTTTCGTCAATACCGATTCAAAATGGCATCACCAGAAGCTATTCGAGATGCAGTCTTCGGCGCTGCATCCGAGAATTCAGAGCTGCTCAATACTCTCGCCAAGACCTCCGAAGCCCCTTCCATCTACAGTGCGCACCTCGTCCATTTCGATAAACTAGAAACCTCGCTCACGGAACAACAAAATGTTCTCGACTCCCTCAAAACTCAGACAGAACTGAGATTCAAATCCCATAAGAAGCTACGCAATTCAGTCACGAAGAAATGGTTTTATCGTGCGACGAAAATGCTGCCCAAGTTCGAAGCAAAGGCCATGACTGAGGAGAGGGAATACTTTACTGCTCTCGGGGCGCAAAGCAAAGCGGAGGAGAGATGCAAGACCCTGGAGAGCGAGGTGAAGAAGGCTGAAGCGGAGAAAGAAAAGCTATTGAAGGTTGTGAAGAAGCACGGCGATGCACACGCGAAAATCGATTTACTATACGAAAAGTTGTTCAAGGGACCAACTCCTGGATTCGGGGACGAGGACGAGCGAGAACACAAATATTACACATCAGACGAATCAAATGAGAGTGTCAAGGAGGGAATCAGACGAGCTAGGAGGGCAAAGAGTGGACTGGGCGTGGTGAAGACGTATCTGGGGAGAGCGAAAAGCAACATGAAATATGCATTGACATCGGTTGAGGAGCGACTGTTCTTCTTCGATGAATCGACTTACTGGACTGAGAGAGGTGACGCAGCTCTTGCGTTGGCTTTGGACAAGATGGGTAAAACGGACGAAGACCTCCTTCCTCTACCGTCCGATCTGGTGGGAAAGCATCAGGTTGTCAGTTCAAGTCTTCTTGCAGCGAGAATACCCATGGGAAGAAGTCACTCGCGGGAGAGTATGATTCAGGCGATCATAAAATCACTGGAACAAATATCAGAAGTGGAAGAGCAACTGGGGATATTGATTGCGCACACGAAGGAGGTTGAGAAAGTAGGACTGGCAAAGATTAAAGAGACTGCCAGACAACTTGAAGACTCGCGACAGGAGTTACAGCAGGTCAGACAGGGTATATTCGAGAGGGTTGCGGGGTTTGGTGAAGCAGCCCCGGCATATATGGAGTGTTGTGATCGGGCGGACAGGTTTTGCAATGTTCCTGAAGTGGGACATGAACATGTACAACCAGAAGAAGAAGCCGCTCCCCCGGTCCCACAACCGGAGAGTGCACCACCAGAGTATGGTGAACAACCAGTCACTGTTGCTATTCCTTCTCGGTACGAACTGGCAGATGCCCTGAGAGCGGAAAATAAGACAGCAGGACCTGGAGACCATGCATACATCACGCATGATATTGAACGGCCAGGGAGGACAGTATAAATGCACCAAATGAAGGAACCAAATTGAACCATGTATACTCCAGACAACTCAGTGCAGCATACTTTCATTTCATTTTCGATCTGATTTTCAATCATCAATTTGGTATCCGTTACCCCAACTGCATTAAAAACTTTTCCGTTTCCATCTTCCTCAAGCAACCTACTTGGGAATGCTAGGCGGCAAGAAAACCGGTCCCTTGCCGTCTTTGGTAACAACAGTAGCAATCCTCTCATTGATCCTGATGTTGCTACTATCCAACCCCACATTTCCATCCTGTCCATGCATATCCCACACCAGCTTCACTTCTGGTCTAAAGAACAAACAGTGTGTTGACCCTCCGAAATGAAACATTCCCAGCTGGTCACCTTTCTTCACTTTTTGTCCTACCCTGACGGTTGTATCGCAAGTGGACACTTCAGCCATCCCGATCGCCATGAAGCACATGAGGCCGATATCCTTGCTGTCAGCTTGGATGAAGATGAGAGCTCGAGTGGCAACGGCGGTAATGTAGCCTTGAGAGTCATTGGGGCCAGCTGGATCAGGCTCCTGGGTAGCCTTTTCGGTGGTCGACCTCCCATAGTCATCGATCTCCGAGAAAGCGAACCCTTCAGCCTGCGTTTCAGAATAGTATGTCCCTGGAACCAAGCACGTCTTGACGATCGTGCCATTGACGGGACTATGCCAGCGATGATAGCTGAGAGCGCTTAGGAACGCCTGATAGATTGTTCCGCCAACGAATCGTGGAGCATATTCATCGTTGTTCAACATGTGGAAGAGAGAGTATGGTTGTGCTTTGATCCAGAACTTGCTGTGCTTCGAAACATTGGTCGCGATGCGATAGGGAGCTGATTCACACGCGTTCGTAATGACCGTGTCGTCGTTTGGCAAGGCAACGGGACGTGCATCGGGCTTGAATTGACGGGTGAAGAAGTCGTCCCAAGAAGTATATCCGTAGAATTCCTGAGTCGGCTGGCACTCGAATGTGCTGACGAAGGAGCTGCCTTGATTGGTAGTCTGCATCGCGGACAGAGCTGCCGTACCAAGCCAGCCACTTGCTGATGTGTTCAGCACGTACTTCGACTTCGAAGACATCAAGAAATCTGACCACACGGCTAGCATATTTTTGAATTGAAGGTTTACTTCGGGATTCAAGAATGCATCGACTCCGGCGGGTGTCCCCATTGGCCAGTCGAGAATTGCATTGATGGGAAAGCCGACCAACCCGGTATCGTTGTATTCTGGCGCGGTTGTCAAGATGTGATTGAAGAGTTGAAGCATATGTTGGTAGTGTCGAACTTGAGGTTGTCCTGTCGGATCATCCCAGTAGGGCTTCTTTCTTGGAATCTGAGTGAACATCTGGTGGAACAGCATGAAGATCTTGGCATCGTTTTCGATGACACTTTGGAACTCTTGGAGCACAGGAACGAGAGGTTTCGGGTTGGCATCAACATGCTTGATTACAGCCGAAAGCCAGCTTGAGAGGGTAGTGGTGTCTTGTGGAAGCCATTCACCACAGCGAGGGAGCTTCAGGGTAGCTGGTATACTACCTGGTGTTGTTTTTTGTTGAGCCATGACTGGAGGAAGCTTTAGAAGTTGAGTCACTGAATTGTTCCTTTCGCTTGGATTCAGAAGCTGGCGATTCTGTGCGATATATATGCTGCTGATCAAGACCACGAGGAATGTTCCCTCGGAGATGCCGCTGACAGAATAAACGAGGCATTGGTGGCGTATCCCTTACATTGAGTAGCAGTAGCTGCTACTGGTTGGGTGAAGTCTGTATGTCAGGCCACTAATTAAGACATGTATCCCGATCGGTGTAGCGACAGGAACACAGCAGATGGTCGTACTACCATCACCAGATTTTGATAGGCTCCACCAAAATGTTGTGCTGCTCTGCCCTCTTCAAAACTCAGACAGTATTCAGACAGAAATCAATTTTATATGCGTGCCACGCACGACCCCGCACTGGTACCACCAAGTATGACCCAGAGCGAGACACACACTCATACCAGAATTGCAACTCGCTCTATAGGGCCATCTCAGTTCCAGCTACTAACCCAAAGACTTAGAGTAGTATAGTCTTTGTCCTTGCATAAAGAAATTGCCGATGACCTTGCACAGAATCTCGTCAAACAGCCCGTGCCATCAATTGTCAATATTGTCACAGCTATGCGACAGCTTCCAGAGCGTCTTCGAAATGATCCAGATCGCTGTCATCGTCAGAAGAAACGTAGACTTCAACGACAGTCCTCATCGCCATCTTTTGATCCAGAAGTGTCTCGCTGCTAGTATAAGCCATTGATCCAGATGAGATCGCAGACTCTTCTGTAAACTTCTCTGTCTTTTGTGCTTCAACACTCTTGAGGAAATCATGAAATGCAGTCTGCCACTCAGCTGGCTCATCTCTTGACTTAGCAATATCCCAAACAGTCTCCCCCGCACCATTCTTAGCACCAACGTCTAAATGACCTAAATCTCGATCACGTAACAGGCCTAACATCTTGGTATCGCCATATCGAATTGCCAAGTGGAGGAGAGTCTCGCCTGTGTCTGTGACCACCAGAGTGTTGGCGCCTTTGTCCAGAAGTAACTCGACGCTGCCATACATGTTCCAGAATATGCTCGACGTCAGACTCGTCCAGCCATCTTCGCAGCGTATTTCCATATCTGCCCCTGCATCAATCAAGGCTTCGGCTATATCCGCCCAGCCGTAGCAGGATGCGGCTAAGAGAGGAGTTCGGTCATCAGAATCGACACTATTAACGTCTGCTCCTGCCTTGAGTAGAGCTGAGACGCAGCCAAGACCGTCTTGTTGAGTTGAAGCGAGGTGAAGAGGAGAAGAATTATCGTCATTTCGGACGTCGACAGAGGCCCCATGGGCTAGGAGCATTTCCACAACATCGACATTTCCAGCTTCTGCGGCAGCGAGTAGAGGACTCGTACCTCTTCGTCCTTTTCGTGGAGGATCGGTGTGGGCGCCATACTCTAGAAGAAGGGATGTGGCTTTCACGTCAGCGCGACGTGACGCCCAGAAGAGAGGTGTCCGGCCCAGATTGTCAGGAGTATCGATGGTTGCCGTTGAGATGGCGAGTTCGTCTTCTAGGGCGGTCCCAATAATTCCGAGAACAGATTTGTGGATTCGATTGAATTGACGCTCATCTAACCCACCTTCATCTTGTGGAAAAATCTCGAGAAGTGCTTGCTTCTTTTTGGAGCTACTGGGCTCATTTGGGTCAATTAGGATGGCGTCCCAAGCGTAATGGAATGCGCTAAGACCAGTGCTAAGCATGCTCGGTTAGAGAAATTCCGCTCCAAGGTTTCAACGACATACTGGTCTTCTTGATACAAGTCCGAGCCACAAGAGATCAAGAAGTGGCACAATTCGAAGTGATCGAATCGAAGAGCATTCTTGGAAATCGTTAGTGCTATCTTTCATGAGAGGTTTCGTGTGCTCACATGAAGCAAAGAGATCCCCGAAGGATCCAAATCAAATGGCGAGGCTCTCCCAAGTTCAAAAAGCCGTTGAAGTCCTGTCACGTTCCCGTCAAGACAATGTTGATAAGCCTCACACGCAAAAGGTATCGTGTTAGTGACTCTTATCAACATCTCTGGTCCAGAGCGTGCAGCGGTCATGAACGAAGTGAAAAGCGATCGTTCCCAGAACCACCCAGGAAATTGGTAGCTAACAATGATGCGCGATGTAGAACGCTTTCTACACTGCTTCTCGTTACATGGAGGCGTGACAACTGGAACTCCGGTGTAGCCAATGAAGAGAGATCCTATGAAGCTTTTTGCTAGGCTTGGACTTCGGACTTCCCGTCGAATGTGACAACAACAGCTGCACCAGGGTCTGCAAGTCTTTCGGTAGCAGGATGCGCGAACTTGGATGGCACTGTTCAACGGTGTCTGTGATTCGCTGTCGGTCGCATTCGGTGTACGTTCTGAGTATTCCGGTGGTCGTGGAGATGACGGATCTGGCTCTTGCTGCGCTTGGCTAAGGCGATCGAGCTTCTCGTTGACTTGAGATGTCTTGAGATTCAAGTCTCGAATATGATTCATGTGATTAGATAGTTCGAATAGAATCTGATCCATCTTGTCGGATGAGGTCGTATGGAACTCCGTACTGCCAACGGCAATTTCTTGAACCGCGATGTGCAAGCCTGATATTGCAGAACTAAAATACTTCGACTTAGCTTTCTCGGAACTGGACACATAGGACAACACAGCAAAGTAAGAATGATGCTACATACACACTTTGAGATTCAAGAAGCATCATCAGATCCTGCTTCGAGTCCCGTAGCTTGCCTTGCAAGCGTTCGGCTTTCCCTTTCTCGCGCAACCACCGCAGTTTGACCATTTTACTGACATTCGTCGAATCTAGAGAACCACCAAAGCAGTGTTTCACTACTTTTTCGAGCTCTTCTAGCTGCGTCTTTGTGCGGTCCAGGATCTTGACTGCATCAGCGAGTGGGGTTGGTGGGTTTGGGGAGTTGGCTGATCGATAGAGCTCTGTGACTGCTGAACTACAAGCCTCGAGGATAATCCTCAAATCAGAGATCTCATTGATTAGAGCACTCAACAGACTAGATGCGTCTCGTAGTGAGGTCTGCAATAGTCTCAGCTCCTTCGCGACCGTTCCAGCTGTCCCAACAACAGCGATAAGGCTGGCGGTGAACGACAAAGGGTCCATGGGTAGGTATCTTGGCGGATCGTAGGCCTTGAGTAGCGATGAAGCTCGATTTTGGTATATCTTTCCATTGTGACAAAAGTCTCCTGCTCTTTTTGAAGCCTCGTGCTTGTCGTCCAATGTACTGTCACGTGCGATGTAACATCGATCCCTTCGTGTGCCCTGAAACGGAAGTCGAGCAAGCCACTATCACATTTACCGCTATTAGCATGAGATAACCAATGAAGACGAGAGGAGATCCGGAGGATCTTACCAATCGGGGTTTTCTTCTCTGCTGCGCCATTGCCCAATGAGAAGTCTTCAATTTTTCTCCCAAGTCGCGATAAGTTGGAGAAAGAGGCAAATCGCTCTTGAAAAACAGAAGTATGCAGCTTCTTATGCATTTGAGTACGCCGAGAAAACTAGCTTCTGGTTCACCAAAGAGATCATTTCTTGGTGGATCAGTGTTGTCACTACTGCGACGCTTGACGCTTCGGGACTGCCGCAGGTGCAGCTGAGACCCGTGTGGCGACTGTGGCTCAGCCTGCCCTACGGAGAGCACCGAAAAAACAGCTGGCAGAAGAGCGGCAATTGACTAATAGTTTAATTACCTCACCACTTGGCAAAGAAAAGAAAGAAAAGAATGGCTGGTGCCTTCATCGTCAGCTTGAGGATGAAAGATGAAAGTGGCTGTCGTGGTTTGAAGACTGTGTCGTGGCACACGGTCATTATAATCATGGCACCACTATGGAAAGCAGAATCAACCCGAAGAACGCCTAGCAGCAAGTAAGACAAGTAAACGTCGTTGTTTTAAGGTTCCACGAACCCCGCAGTCTGACCACCATATGCTAATCTTCCCCCCTAATTCGCTAACTCGCCTGCAGGCTTGCTAGAAAACTAAGGTAAGCTTAGGTTGAAAGCTAGGCAGACCCAGAGCTCGGCACGCGCAAAGAAAGTATCCAACTGGCTGGTACTTGGACCGGGTAAGATTACACAATAGCGGGGCAAATCACGATAGCAGTTTGACAGATTCAAGGGCTTTGTTCGATTTATTACTTTTGTGATTAACATTTGATTTCTCCTTCGGCCGGTGCCGTATCTCTGCAGCAGAGATGCATAGCTACTATTCACAGAAAGATGAGAGTCGCAGCGGGAATAAGCTCAGGCAACCTCTTGGTATCGAACGCGGTCAGTGGCATGCTTCGAGTCTAGAGCGTCGGCTTCGTTAGATGATCCAGTAGTTGAGGACTTATGAGCCACAAATAGCTCGTTCGAAGCAGGCTCGTGACCAACTGCCTCGCCATACAAGACTCCATTTTCGATCTCTTCCAAGTCTTGCCCTTGGTCTCTGGAATCATCAGGGTCAGGAGAGCAACGAGGAAGATTACACCACTGAGGATGCCAAGAACACCTCTTATACCGATGGCATTCGTGACCGAACCAAATGCGAAGGCTGTAAGAACTGCGCCAGCTTTGCCAGATGCGGCAGAGATGCCGTGCGCTGTTGATCTGACCCGAGTTGGGAAGACTTCGACGGGGATAAGGAAAGTTGTTGCTGAGCCTCCACAATTGAGGAAGAACTTTGAGCAGGTTAATTAAAGCTGATCAGAGGAAATTTATTCGCATCTTACCTGAGAGAGTGTGAAGATTGTGATTAGCACTCCACTTGGGGCGATGTTTGCGACACCAGCCCAGATAGCATATAAACAAGTAAGTGTAATGCAACCAATAAATTGCTGCCGGGTACGACCGAGGATGTCAATGGGAGGAATTGCAGCATAGTAGCCAGGTAGATATCCCTTTCACTAGATAAGTATATACTCAATAGGTATACAATGTGGGAGGCTTACTGCAGCAGAGGCTATGATGTTGCCTATCGCCAATTTATGAAGGGTGTCCCATGTGGTCTTCCCCTTTCCGAAGCCGATTTGAGATAGTATGATGCTCTGATTGAGGTTGATGCCATAGAATGCAATGTCACTTCTTGGGTAAGCCTCGGCGCGCAACCAGATTATTCTTAGGACTTACAAGAGAAACCAACAAGCAGAAGTTGCAAACAGGATCTTCGCATGTCTAATGTCTGAGAAGTATTCTTTGAAGTCGACCCATTGTTGACGTAAGCCTCTCGGTGCGTCTTCCATCCTGGATCCGTCACCTTTGTGTTCGACATCTATAGAACCTTAGTTGTCTTACTTTTGGTATGCTCGACTTATGTTGAACTCACATTTCTGGTACGGGACACTCTCACGCATTCGAAGTCGAGCGTAGAGAGTTGCTGCAGCCGGAATGATTCCAATGCCGAGCAAAAGCCTCCAGACCCACTCAAGACGGTTGACGTCCTGAGCTATCGAAGATTTGAATGCTACCAACAGAACAAGG
This sequence comes from Mollisia scopiformis, assembly GCF_001500285.1. Taxonomy (NCBI): domain Eukaryota; kingdom Fungi; phylum Ascomycota; class Leotiomycetes; order Helotiales; family Mollisiaceae; genus Mollisia; species Mollisia scopiformis. The sequence continues at coordinate 828,162 of NW_017263607.1, forward strand.
AAGACAATGCCTGCAGCAAGATTTCCCACGCCCTGGGAACCGAATACTGCCAACACTAGCTTGCCACGAGATCCAAAGGGGTTGTGTTCTGCGGAGATGGTCGACGACATGGGATAGTCTATACAGGTCAGCGACGCTAAAAGTCTTGAAGTACAGTAATTACCAGCACCGATTCCTACACCAGTCACAATTCTCCACACTGTTAGCCACGCTACGATACCATCGTGCGAGAGATCCGTCGGAAGTACGATGACCATAAGAGTGCCAAACATCGTGATCATAAGCTCTTTCCCGTAGATCTTCTTTCTCCCAATTGCATCTCCGAGAACTCCAAAGACTAGTTGTCCTACAATCATACCAATACTCAAACCTCCCTTGATAACTGACGCTGGCACAGTAGGCACTGCATTCTTCTGATCTTTGTAGTAGATATAACCTAGAACAGGTACAACTAGGCAACGATGAGCTCTGAAGAGAATAGGGGTTGCAAATAGACGAACCGAGTCCAATGGTGATATTGAGGTAGCCATCCGCGAAGAAACCTACGCCGGCCCTGTGATTTTTGTAAGTTTTATAACAAAAAAAGAGATGACAAAAGTGAAGTTCATACATTCCAAGAAACTTTGCACCTTGGATCCAAGAGGCTCTAGGCATTCTGTCGGGATTGCTCCCATTTTGAGACACCATTTTGCAAATTGGAATTCGAATGAAATGGCGATGGAAAAAAAGGGTATTTTCGAACTACTACATCCAGAATCCATCTTTTTAGAGCCGTTGCCTTGTCTTTAATAGAAGATCTTTCCATTGCCGCTATCCCGATTTTCAAAGCCATGGCTGTCTGAATGATTGTAAAGGTTGTAAGCATCGAAATTTTTGGCGGCCTTGACAGATAAGGTGTCAACGAACAAGACACAAAGGTACACCCACGTGCAACGATGTCCCTTTCAACGTGTGGAACTTCCGCTCCTTGATACCGCGTCATAATAGAAGCGACAGGGTAGTCCAGACTTTCCATTCCCCTCTTCAACGGCATGAAGTCCGACATAATTAGCGAGCAAGGTTTGGCGAGGCAAAAAGGGGCAAGGAAAAGGGTTCGGTGCGAAGCCCGAGATAAAATGGTACACTGGAACAAAGCCCGTAGCCAATCATAGCCGAGGAATTAGAACGTGGACGGAGGTGGGGGAGTCACGTGAAGCTGTATCCTAATTTCCATTCTTGGTTAAGCTTCATTGAAGACATTCAACCTCTAACTACGCTTTGCTCTCAATGCTTTGAGTATCACCCTTCGACAAAGATCACGACTCAATGGCATATCAAAGTTCAGCACAGCGCCTCCATGCGCTTCGAGATGAGTACGGTGACCCAAAGCCCGCAGAAATATCTCGAAAGGTAACTGCTTGTGTCTCGTGCCGGAAACACAAGGTACCTCAGTGCGGCTCTCCGAGCTGCAAAGTCAAAGCACTAACGGTTACTGAATCAGGTCAAGTGTGACCTCCAGAATTCCGGGGTGCCATGTACCAGGTGTAGGAAGCGAGGCTTGTCCTGTGCAGTCAAGAAAAGTCTGCAGATGCTCTTAGAGGACGATGCCACGTGAGTCTTGCCAACCCATGGTATTACCATTTTAACATTATTCAGGTGGAAGGGTCGTATAGAAGAAGAAGTTGCAAGATTGACTGCCGGCATGGCGAGACTTTCAGAACACTTATCATTGCCTGACCTCCTAGAGGATTCAGAAGACGTCGATAGTGCACGAGGAACCACGGCAATACCAACACCTGCTGCTGGTCAACCAATCTCTTCAAGTATTGAAGAGGTGACTGGTGACAATAGCGACGTATGGAACGATAATGCGGTTGAAGACTATGGGCCAGCAGCTATCCCAGCCTCCATCGTCTCGGAAGTCACAAAACACTCTCCATCAGCCCGAGTCACGGAAAGGTCGAGGTCGAAGCCCGACATTATTTCTCGCGGAATCTTGACACTCGAGCAAGCGGAGATGTTGTTCAACTACTACATGACCAAACATGATAATTCTATTTATAGCGTCCTTGAGGAAGGCTCAACATTTACCACAATACGGAGCAGCTCACCGTTTCTACTGGCAGCTATATGTGCAGTAGCAAGTCTTCATGTTGTCTCCTCCGATGTTCCCTATGAAAGATGTTACGACGAGTTTGTGCAAATGAGTACGCAACATGCCTTCTCCTCGAGAAACAACATGGACGACATTCGAGCACTATGTATTGGGGCGTTCTGGCTCCCGGAAATTTCCTGGATTTTGATCAGTAATGGCAAGTTATTTTACAGCAAATTATCTTCCGAGTGGATTGCTGATTGGAGAATCTCAGCCGTTCGTATTGCGACTGAGTTGCAGCTTCACAGGGCGTACCGAGGGGCAATTGCGGGCAATAGGAAGGCTTATGTGGCCGCTCGGTTATATTATCTCGTTCATGTCTGCGATCATCAATTCTCCATTGCCTACGGAGTAAGTCTGCTTTCGTCTTCACTCTACCTCATTCTGATGGTTCTGCTGTAGCGTCCGCCGCTCACAGGAGAGTATGAGGCAGCACTTACTGCAGATGAGTTCCTTACCAGTAAATTTATCGTAGAGGATGATTTCAGGCTCATCAGCCAAGTCAAGCATTGGTCCATCACCAGTAATGTGTTTCAGACTTTCGGAACAGACATACAACACCCCATACCGGAGAACCTGATCGGTCACCTCCAGAGACTTAATCTTGAGCTTGATACTTGTCGACTAGAGTGGAGCACAAAATTCAGACAGCATAAACATATCGGAAATTATCCTCGCAAAGGTGTCAGCCTGCACTACCACTTCGCTAAGCTTTACCTCTGTTCTCATGCGTTCAGAGGCATTTCGAATAACAACGCAGCGACAAATGCAATGTCGCGTGAGATGAGAGAAGTAGCCGACAATGCTGTGCTTTCCGCCACTTCTATATTACGAAGCATCAACACAGACGTGGAATTTCAATCGTTCATGAGCGACCTACCTTTATACTTCGATACCATGATCGCATTTGCTTCAGTGTTTTTGTTTCGCATTACTACGAGCTATATTCATGCTATCCACGTTGATGTGCATGAAATTCTACGCCTCCTAGGCCAGAGCGTTAGAGTACTAGATGATATTGCCTCCAAAATCAGACCGGCACATCTTCTTGCCGGAATATCGGAAGGTCTCAAGAGCCTCCTCGAACAGTTTGAAAATGCGAGACAAAGAGAGGCCCCGAACACGGAAAGAGCTCAACCACCGACCGCTGGCATTGACATGCAATTACCGGAAGCTATAGACCTACCAGTTGATCAATTCGACTAGAATATGGGGAATGGACTTGATGGATTCTCAATGGGAAATTACGATTTCTTGTCAGATCATCAAATCACATCTGGAGTAGAATTTTGGCCTATGGACTTCAGCCAGCAAGACTCAAATATCTACTAGGAGTGCGAATCCATGCCTAACCCAACAACAAATATGCAAAGAAGAGAGATCTCCTCAATTCTCGACATTGATGTAATCACATGACCAGCCCGCTGTCTTTGGTCGGACTACCGCACACTGGACTACGCACGCTCATGAGCCCCGTTCAGTACCAAGTCGAAGATGTCGAAGTTTCTCCAGTTCTTTCGCCCTTCTGTGTAGGTGCCGTGTGCTGGCTGGGACATGAGGAGCGGTATTTCCTGCTCTGAAAGACCACCATGTGATCTCAGACGGTGTCCCTTAAGGTTGGATAGATCATGTTCGTCTTTCCGACTTCCAATCACTACGTTCTTCTCGGAGACAATGACAAGGTCGCCTTCTCGGTCCAACGGCTGTTCAAAGACTCCTGCAGCTTCTTCTCCCGATAAGGCAACTTCAATCCCAGTGAGTGTCTTACAGAAATCGAGCATGGGACCGATGTGCTCCTTTGATTTGACGTAGACGCGTACAAATGATCCAAGGGCTCCATGGTGGCGAACGAAGGGATCTGAGATGGGACAAATGACTCTGGCACAGTCCGGTCCCCAACGATTTGTGAGCTCATCCTCGAGAAAGATGACATTTGGCGTTCCATCTGCCTTGGACTTGTCGCTCATGCCGTGATCACCAGTCATTGCAACGACTGCGCCAAGCTCTACCATTCGGCCGATTCGCGCATCCAGAACCTTCATAAGATCATTTGCCTCCTTATCTCCTGGCGCATACTTGTGCTGGATGAAGTCGGAGAGTGTCAAATACAGAATGTCTGCTCGTTCTTCTTCCAGTAATTTAATGCCGGCATCAAGTACATAAATGGAGAGGTCGCCCGAGTATTGCGCTGGTCCGGGTCGACCAATCCATTCCTCGACATTTTCAATTCCATTCTCTTTCAGATTTGCATCCTTTGCTTTTTTGGAGGAGAAGCAGACTAATCCTTCGAGATCATGTGAGAGAATGCGTCGAAGTTTATCCTTGGCAGTAACAGCGGCAACTCTGACTCCTCTCTTCGCCAACAATGCAAGAACAGTCGTACCGCGAAGGAGGGTGTCGTCGACAATCATGTGCTCTTCTCTCGTTAGTGGATCCAAATAGTAGTTGCCTGCGATACCATGAACGGACGGTGGTACTCCAGTGATGATGGAGACATTGTTTGGGTTGGTGAAAGATGGCATACAGCTTTTCGCTGTCTTGTGGAAACCATCCTTTGCGAACTTGGCTAGGTTTGGTATGATTCCGTCCTTGATGCCTTCGTCCAGATACTCTGGATCGAATCCATCGACGCAAACTACCACGGTGGGGTTTTGGGGTAAAGAGTATTTCCTTGAGTGAAGCTCAATGCCACTCCAGGATTCTGTGATGGTTAGTAAAACTCTTGAGATCTAGCGGGACACGTACTGAGGAGTGAGTTGATAGCCATGTCCTCATAAAATGACAGTCGCTCAGATTTCAAGTTCGGATCTTTTGCAAGATCGTCCCACCTGCGAACCGCGAGCTTTTGCTCTAGCCATGGATCCTTCTGAGCTTCCTTGACTTGTTCATCATTGAATATGCCCCCCTTTCAATTTTCAGCAGATTCCTCAAAAAACATTACCAATTATACTTACTTGAAACTTCAAAGTCTGTTTACTCGACTGACTCAAGCCATCATAATACTTGCCATCCACAGCAGTCAGATATCGCTTAGCCATAACATGAGCTCCAACCAATTGGCAAATCTTCTCACTGAATCCCAACTCCTTCAGATACCTCTCACCCACAACCTCATGACTTGCTGTGCCGATGAACGTCCCGCCTGGCGCAATCATTTTCGGCATTTCTCTGCTCTGAGGGATGAATCTTCCTACATCATGAAGAAGAGCGCCAAGAACCGTCTCGTCATCTGCTCCAGCTTTGCGAGCGAGATGAGCTGTCTGCAAAGAGTGCTCAAGCTGAGAAACTTTTTCTCCAAGATAATCGGATGAGCCTTGAGCAGTAATGAAAGAGAAGAGAGTTGCGATGGTCTCCTCTGCGCGCTGAACTACTGACGGGAGCATTGTGGTAGCCATGATGAAGTATGATGAGCAAAGGAATGTGTGAAGCTGGGTTTGGTTATCTATATGAGCATTGGAATTTCGGGCGACCTTTGCACTCCTGACTTCAATATTGCTAATCAACATCCTGACCTGCCAATTCTCATCCGTTGATCGACCACATGCGGCACGAACACCGTAGTGCAACTTGGTGTGGAGATGTCTGCTGCGATTGGTCAAGAATGGGAGCCCGGTCAATGCAATTCTCGGAACGAAGTCCGACACCCAGATCTGAATTATGATGTCTCGTGATTTGACCGTGAACATAAAGAAGCAGCTTTTTTAAGCACATGCTTGTCGCTGATCGGAACAATTAAGCTTCCTTTCTCACTCTAGGATTGGCAAGATGACTTTCATACTCACGCCAACACAAATTGCCCAATATCACGAAGAGGGTTTCATTTTCGTACCAGCATCGGAACATGGCCTCTTCAACCCTGAAAGTCTGCAGAGATGGGCAAGAGAAGTCCAATCGTGGCCAAAAGAGAAGGGAAAATGGATGCCATATGACGAGATAAACGTCAGTGGAGAGAGACAGTTGATGAGGACTGAGAAGTTTGTGGATTATCATCCTGAATTTGATTCGTTTTTGAGGGGTAAAGCCTTGACTGGTGTTCTCAATCAGCTTTCAGGAGCAGTAAGTAGTAATGCTCCATTTATCAAAGTAGTAGCTGACTTGATGATAGCCAATGCTGCTGTTTAAAGATAAGATCAATTATAAGTCTGCTCGGTATGCTACCAATCAACTCTTCTTGTCTTTTTCTTATTGATATAGTACAGAGGCAACGGATTTGCAGCTCATCTCGACGCACCAGCTTATGATCACATCGGCGAGATTGAGCATGTGACAGCCAATCTCGCTGTGGATACAGCTACTATAGAGAACGGCTGTCTTGAAGTCGTGCCTAAATCTCACAAGATGGATGTCACATTCCTACGTGGTGGTCAAATACATCCAGAATGGGAAGCAGCTCATGAATGGATTGCCGTTCCAATGCAACCCGGTAGGCATGTTGATATCCGTTTTAAGCCTGAGTCTGAAACTTTTCAGGAGATATTCTCTTCTTTGGATCACATCTCGCACATCGCTCTGGACCAAATCGCACGGAAAAGCCGAGGTCAATGATTTATGCGACTTATGCTTCCGAGGCGGACGGAAAGGATTTGAGGGAGAGGTATTATGAGCATAGAAGAGCTACTTTCCCACCTGATCATGGTACATATGCTGCTTCCCCTTTCAACACCGTATTGATTATATCTAGAGCGAGAACCTGGCATGGTCATGGACTGGCAGAGGTATGGATTTGCTGCTCCGTTTGCAGGAGCGAGGCCAGATGTGACGGTTTGATTGTTGCATGTTTAAGACAGTATTATGCATGCATTCAGAGACAAACTTATTTGTATCGAGATCAAATCAAGCCGACTTTCCATTCTGATTCTGAATCAATGTATCAGACTATTCTTGAACCTGTCTCCTATCTGTCACAACTCATGCATATGTGTCCGCCGCTCAAGGCAAACCAGCAGCTCTACGACGAAGTGGAGCATCATCCAAGCCCAACTCGGCAAAGGTCTTGCTGAACCGTCCAGCAAGATCATCTTGTCGTACTCGAAGCATCTTTTGGGCAGGAATCGCAACTTTCCAGTTCCAGCCGGCATTGGTCTCAAGCAGCATTGCATTCAACCTAGCGACCATCCTCAACATCGACTGCAGCCGAGGAACATCTTCCTCGAATCCCTTCAGTGCAACTCGCTTCCACGCATCATGTTTCCCCTTTAGCTCTGCTTTCAAGACCACCATTCTCCTCTGCACCTCCTCCAATCGAGCCTCATACATCAACTTGTGATACAAGCTCATACGCAATTTCTCGCCTCGAGGAGAATATGACCATCCGTTCTCGTGGATCGAAGTGCCTGTGTGAAGGTGCATATCTAGTCGGGCGCGATCACGGTTTTCTTGATCATGAGCCCTATTTGCTTGTTCGAGAGCGGCATAGTCGACGTAGCCACCTCCAATGATGAGATATTCGTCAATGGGACCAGATGTTATTTTGTAGCAACGTCTATTGCCGGTCCAAAATCGAATGCCCTTCCGCCAGGCGTATGGGAGGGCTAGCCGGTCGATGGGGTCTGCCCAAACTGTGGTGTATTGGTCTTCGATGTCGTTGGAGTTTGACGACATAATTACTTTTGTAGATGTGTTAGTGTATTAAAGAAATCGAGATGTAAGGTTAGGAATGAAGACTTCTTACTTCCAGCAGGAAATGTTAGGTCGAAAGTTACCTAGGTGGTTTCTAGTGAGAGAGATCTAGGGAATGATGGAAGTTAAATACAATTTAGTTGGATTTTCAAAGCCTGATTCTCGTTGTTACGACAAAGAGGAGGTATACCTCCAAAGAAGTCCAGGGTATTCACAAACAAGAAATAATCTTGCATGGCGACGAAGTAACGGCAAGCTTCCAGCAGTTTTTGTCTTGTACATCAGCCTTTTGCTTCAAACCACCTGCCTTGGTGATTCGACTTTCCATTGCCGCTCATCTGTCCAGAAAGGCACTGATTTTGCAGAAAAAACCCAAGGGGCAACTCTTTCTGCTCTTCTATTATTAGCTTATTATGATTGCCTCCTTTCGATATGCACAGGTCAAAAGGAAGAGCGCAATAATAGGAGCTGTGATGATCGTCTCCAGATAGTTCAGTCACACGCGTCAAAGCCCGAAATACTGGGAAATCACTTTTGTCTACCTCTCTGCGTATCTGATACAGGAGATAGAAAGACTTTTTCGACTTTAGAAGGAAGCCGTAGCGTACAGAGTTCCAAAAGCGCAAACTTCCCTATAATGTTTCACATCAAAGACTGAACTCAAGCCTATTCCCCGCATAATCCCTGGCAAAGAATCGAGTTGGATACTCTACTCCTTTGGCACCTGCAACAATCAGTAAAGTCTACTCACCAGACTCTTTCAGTACATACCGCTATTCTCCGCACCTGGTTTATCCGCCTCACTTGGACTGGCTTCATCCTTCTTCTCAAAATGCGCCCAGATCTTTTCTCTCAGCTCTGCCAATTTTTCTGGTGACTCTAGCTTGAAACATGGATGTCTACTCGCTTTAGGATCGTTTTTTGTTGAGCAGTTGGTTGAGACATGGATTTGTTGCTCTCCTGGCGTGATGTCGAACCTAGGGTGGTTTAGCTGTGGTTGACCCGTCGTGAGTGAGAGTCGATTACCATGCAAGACTATCCTTTTGAAGTGCTGGGACAGGTGCTCTGGTTAGACCTAAAGTGCCCTCGTAGAAGGATGCTGCTTGCTCAAGCGTTCCTGGTGGGACTGTAAGGTTCACGTGTGCGATGCCGGTGATGAGAGGCATTTTGAGTTTCGTCTGACAGTGAAGATTCCGGATCAAAGATCGAGAATCTGCAACGATCTAGATTTTGTGAAGATGTTTAGATTGGAAAATTTGCTGGGCGAACAGAGTGCTTTTGAAGAAGGTGCGTAGCACAGAGGAGGGGAAGTGGGGCGGCCGCCGGGAAACGTTTTCCGTTTCGAATAGATGCACGTGATTACTCAGGAGAAGAATTGGACAAGAACATTACGAGAGCTTAAGGGAAAACAGCTTAATTGAAACCCATATATTGTCTATTCTTAAATACTAATGAAACAATTTAAAAAAAAACAAAAATATTATTACACAAGGTTGCGTCACTATAGACAAATTAGTTTTGATAAAGTTCCTAAACATGAGAAGCACATACAGTACAGGATTTGAACCTATGCGGCCGAAGCCATATGATATCTAGAAGTCCGGGGACGTTCGAGTCATACCCATTAACCACTCTGGCAACTTGACATTAACCAAAAATTTGCTTATCTTGGCCCATACGGGCCGCAGTAGTGGCTGAGCGTTTCCAATTCGGAAAAGCTTCGGTAGACAGGGATAATTTTTGAATGATGTCTTGAGCTCAGCCTTTAATTTTTTCGAACTCTCGATAACAACTGGAAAATCTGGTGACGAATTATGAATGCATTGAACTGGATATTAATCCGAATCTAGTGAAAGAAAATCCATCTCATGCCACAACGATAACCACCTCTCGCAACCCAAACCTCACCTCACCAGGAAAATGACCACCACAACACCCTCCAAACCACCCTCGCCCTCCACATCCATGAACCAACCCGACCTAATTCACTATGTCTCCTGGGGCGCCCTAATAGTTTGCCCCATCGTCGCCCTCCTCCCACCCCGAAAACTAGACTTCTATACCGTCGGGCTCCTCGGCGGCACCTTTTTAGGTGGGAACCAGATCAGCAGGGAATACACAGGCATCAGCATGGTGCAGCGCATCGTGCATCGGGCAAATAGTTGGACGGATGCGCGGTTACCGCCTAAGGCGATGGAAGCGCAGAGGAGGCTGAAGGAAGAGAAGGAGGCTAGGATGGCGGGGGTGGAACTGGGGAGGAGGAAAGAGATGGGTGTGCTAGCGGAAGTGCAGAGGGAGAAGGAGAGGGTTGATAGGGGGTTGTTGGAGAAGGTTTGGATGGGGAGTGAGGGGGAGGATTGGAAAGCGAAGAGGGATCAGAGGGAGAAGGAGGCGTTGGATGAGGGGAGGGGTTATGGCGGGTTGATTATGGATCAGATTTGGGAAGTGTGGAATTGGGGAAAGGATAAGAATGAGGAGGCTAAAGAGGTTGACGAGAAAGTTGTTGCGGAAAAGAAATCATGGGGAAGCGAGGAGAAAAAGCGGTAGTGCTGGAGGAAGTGTTGGATACCTTTTTCTGGGTATACCACGACCTATTGTGCGGTCGAGCTGTGCTGCAGATGCCAGCCTTGTCATAATTGGCAAAGGTGGATTACAAGCATCGCTGCATGCCTCTAGGACTAGGAGGCCAATATTTGTACATATATTTTACTGTAATATATCTACGCGTTAATTAGCTAGGGATAGCTGGCGGAAAGAAGAGGCACAATCTCCTTTCACACTACACACAGATATGTTTGAAATAGTATGTTCATTTTGTACTCCTACAATGCCACGCCAGCCCAGCCCAATCCTCATAAATGAAATCTCATGGTATCGTAACTCCAGCAAACAAAGCAAAGGAGTGAAAGCTACCCAGTTCGAATCCTTCAGTCCGAATCCGAGTCGGTCTTATTCTTTCTTTTCTTCTTCTTACTGATTACCTCGTCAGCGTCTTCTTCATCATCCGCCTTCCGCTTCTTGTCCTTCTTTTCCTTCTTCTCCTTTTTGTCTTTCTTGGCCTTCTTCTCTACAACCTCTTCGCCACCCTCACTGCTACGTCTTCGCTTCTTCTTAGCCCGCTTCTCTGCCGCCTCGGCTTCTTGAGCCTCGTGTTCTTGTTGGGCTTTGGTGCCATCTTCAATCTCTGCTTGAAGCTTGGCCTCAAGTGCTCTGAAGTCAACCGCTGGGCTCTGAGGTTCGGGCTTGGGGGGTTCCTCAGCAGCGTTCGTGGATCCTTCTGCAGCGGCAGCGGCCTTCTTCGCTTCGTATGCAGCTTTCTTAGCCATTCTCTTAGCTAATCTCTCCTCCGCCTTTGCTTCCTTTTCCAATTTCTTTCGTTGTCTATTCGATAGACCATCTTTGGGTGTATTCGCTGTGCCATTGAGAGCAGTCAGATTGACTGGTGTAGGCTGGGTGTCGACAACAAAGAATGGATTTGGCTCTGTGGCACTTGGGACACTCTCAGTCTTCTCGCCCTCCTTGGATTTCTTGCCATCACCATCATCCTCAGAACCTGACTCTTCTGACGATTCCAATGCATCTGACATGTCGCTATCACCATCATTGTCCAGGTAATCCATGCTTCTACCGAGTGAGCCCTTGCCTTTTGGATTGTAACCTAGCTGTCTAGCTTTCTCGTCGAGTTGTGGTACTAGAGGTACGAACGTTGTGCCCACAACACCGAGCTTTTTCTTGTCTCTCAATCGATCGGGAGGCAGCTGTTTATACCATTAGCTGCAATTCTGCCTTTAATCATGACACAAAACTCACAACACCCTGCGCCGCCTCTTTGGTCTGCGACAGCACCAGTCGCGCCTTATCCAGCATGCCGCAAATTGCCCTCCAATTACCCCTCTCTCCAAGCTCCCAGTCCAACTTGTCCTTCTCACTCATAGTGTCGCCATCGTTCTTCATGGCAGACATAATGCGCGTAATACTATCGATATGCATCTCGATCAATCCCAGCTGTCTCTTGAACAAATGCGGCCATTTCGCAGCATTTGGATTCTTCATAAATGGCTCAGTTCGCTGCATAGGAGTCGGGAAAGGCTTGAGCAGACTCGGATCCTTGGCAATGGCTGCCTTGAGCTCTGCGAGTCGAGCTTCTCTCTTCTGCTTTGCTGCCAGCTTGTTTGCGACCTTGGTTGGATTTGGAGGTCTCGTGCTGGGAAGCCCTTTAATCTTTGGCTCTTTATTTTTCTTCAAGTCGCCCTTGCGGGTCTTCTTTCCCTTGCCTTTCCCCATCTTGACGGTGCAGGAGGGTATTGAATGCGGCGGGGATATTCGACGTTTTGGAGTTTTTGCGCAAGGTCGAGTTGCTTCGAGAAAATTGTTCTGCAGCAGCAGAAAATCGGCAAGGCTGGGGGACCTTTTTTGTGGAGACCGCTAACCGGTTTATAGCTAGCCAATAACCTTCATTGTAAGCAACAAGATCTTTCAACAAACTTCTTCTCAAGACACCAAACGCAACTGCAACAGTGATCAAGAATAACAACGCGATCTTTTCAGTCCCGGCTCTTCATTCACTTCACTGGATACGCAGATTTCGAAAAGCTCATCGCGATGTCAATGCTGCGATGCTTCCAGGTTTTTGCATGTTGTTTTCCCATCAAGCCAATAGACGAGATGAATTGATGTCCTTGTTTCCCACCGTCTCCGCTCGCCCCAACTACGACCCAACCCAACACATTGTTCTTCTTCACCTGAATTTTGCCTTGGAGGTCGTATCCTAGTCAAGGCTTCAACGCCCTGGAGGAATAGCAGCCATGGTCGGTGCCTTAGTTGCACATCGATACCTATCAGCGCAATTGCTTCTCTGTTTCACTGTTTCAATCCTTCTGTGGCCCGTTCTAACCGCCCTTTTTAAGAGAACTTCATGATGCACTTTGCTATTTCACAGATAGACCTGAGGATCCCATTGGATTCGTCAGAACTTGGAACATTCTGCTGTACGTCAGGATTGAGTTGATTGAGCTTCGAAGCCAGATTTATTGTGCGCACTGCTACTTTTGATTTGTTCTCTTGAAGCTTCTCTCACACTATTTCTACCACCTCTCTACTTGCCTTTGGTGTCGTCATCGCGAATCAACTGTCATGGTTACTTACCAACTCCTCCCAGAGATAGACTCTTTGGAGCCCTCAGCTTTCATCTTACTCCACAGGCTCCCACCCATCACGGCCATGCTCGACACACTCTTGTCTTTCGCGAGGTGCTCCGAACATCTGTGGGGTGCAAGCTGACCCTGAGACTCGTAGAAGAATCTCGACATATCGAACTCGTGATTTGGGCCGGGGCCTTCACAGACCCAGCTAACCATAGACGACTGTAACTGCGGCCAACACGCGCTGCACCAGTGGTAGCCCCGGAACTTTTCGGACTCCTGGGTGCTCGCCAAGCGGACAATCCGTCGGCAGAGCTTATTGGAACAGCAAACGGTGGGCTCTAGAGTCGGCCAGCGCTCCCGAAAAGTGTAGTTGCCTGAGATAATCATCTCACCATTGCTCTTGAGCTCTAGCTCGTGACAGATGGAATTACATTTATGAGCAGCGAAGAAGAATTTGAAGCCTTCCTCGTGGAAGTTGGTGTCAGCTAGCTTGAACCTGTCGTGGTCGCGCGTCTGGATGGATGGATCGGTCAGCAAGCCGCTTACTCCTTGCAGATCGTTCACGAGGAAGTATCCCCATGAGCGCTCGAAAGTAAAGTGTGAGAAAGCCTGTGCTATCTGGTTAAACGGGTCGGGTTCGCCAGGAGAATCTTCTTTCACAAACATGCTATTGTTATTGTACTTGATGTATTCTCCATCGATAAAGGGCTCAAGCGAAAGACATCCGCCTTCCGACTCTGCATCCCCCTTACTTTGCAGGCACGTCGTTACAACGAAGTCAATCTGGGGCTCTTCCTTCAGCAGACCGTTGAACTCGAGAGCGAAAGCTTTACAGAGCGCCTGGATTTGCATATCCTCAGCGAGGTGGGCTAGCATCTTGCCGTCTTTTTTGAAGAACTTTACCACGAACTTGCCAGTCGAGGACTCCGTGCGGGCATAAGAGGCTACGCGTACTGCACCTTCACCAAATGGTTTCGATCTTGCGTGGATTGTAAGTTGTGCAACGCTTAGTTTGATGTTTTCGTCGGCGCTCATCATTTCGTTCAAAGAATTGGCACTCTGCAGCTTCATGTCGGGACAGAATCCCTCGACTACCAGAGTCTCATCGAACCAGCCGACTGTGTCCCACTGCGGCGGGTCTTTCTCGAGAAATAACTTTATTGCACTTCCATCGATACCTTCCTCCCCCGCGATCAACGTCAGATCGGAAACACGCGCCTTGGGTACAGTGCTCAATGCCGATGACATGCGAGCCGCCGTGCGAGAAACAGAGGTGGTGACAGGCGTGGGTACAGTGCTCAAGGCCATTGTCATGCGACCCGCCGTGCGAGAAACAGAGCTAGTGACAGTCCTCACCACCAAATGCCGGAGCTGACTGTATGTAGTGCCCAGCTCCATCTCCTCAAACTGAAGATCAGAGTGTTTCTTACTTGTTGCTCCACTCCAAGCGCTGTTGCGACCTTCTGGTTGTGTGCAACTTACTTGACCAAAGTACCGATTGGAAGGGAGAAGCTTGGCGTCCGCACTCGAGGCAGCATAAACCTGCGCGAAGGCCCAGGCCATGCGATCCGTGGATGAATTGACCCGGAGCAGGGCGTAGTTGATGTTGAACTCGATCAGTTCTTTAAGGAGCGGTTTGTAGATGAGGCCATGCGGCTCACTCCCAGGGACAGAATAGTCATCTGCGCCGTTGCCCAAGTCGTGCAACTCCCCAGCGCCATGTGGTGGTGCATCTGCAATGTGGATAATGCAACGCGTTCGCTGCTGCCACGATAGGTTCCGCGCTTGGAATATGCCACCGAGCACGTCTTCGGGAGCGTCCCTTCCGCCCGAAGCGCCCAACTGGCCCAGGAATTGGAAGACTTGGTCCGTCGATGGTGTGAAGTCGAGGGACTCGATGTTCGGGTAGTCTCCATGATCTTTGTAACTGACCACGGCGACGCGCACTTCGGCCTGATTGAGAAACGATCTCTTGATATCAACGACAATGCTCTTTACTTGCTCCTTGGCAGCGACGATATAGGGGTACATCGATCCAGTAGTGTCGATTAGAAACAGCAGGTCAGTCGAACACGCTGCTTCGAACAATCCGGTCGTTGGTCGCGGTGGTACATCGCCCCTTGCCCGCTCAAGTTCCCGTCGGAGACCGCGTATTCGCGCCTTGGTTTCGTCGGCCGAGAGGGTAGTGGCGGACGAGTCGCTATTTTCAGATTTGATTTTGCTCCTGCTGTTGCCGTTGCTCTTAGTCTTGCTTATACTGTCGCGGGTGATTGACACTGACCCGTCGTCCGGCAAGCGTGTCCAATTCTCACGGGGATTCCGCTCACGGCTGCGGCTCAACAACTCGGCGGGAGTGGGAGGGACTGGCAAGCGGCGGTAGGAGGGCGGAGTCGCAGCCGGTGTCGAAGAAAGCGAGGCCCCGCTGCTGCTCAGCGAGGCGCGCAGCATCTCATCTGCCAGCAATCGAATGTGGCCTCGTGATGTCGCCGAGCGGGACACAGAGGCGGGCGACGCAAATTGAGGCGGATCGGAGGCCATTTGGGACTGGGAGATAGAGATAGCGAAGAATGTCAGTCTTCGAATTGCCGTCACAGAACGAGCACACGGGGATTGTTGCTGAGCTATATGGAACCCAAGAGAGGTTGGGTGGGGAAGCAGAGAGAAAGCCGGAGTCGAGAAAAGGAAAGACAGAGGCAGCTAGCGAGCATTCGTGGCTTAATGGACTGGCCGTAGATTGAACACATCCCTTAGGCGAATCGCTAAGGCTCCCGTGTCCCGGGCGTTTCTAATTCCTTGGACGTCCTTGTACATACAACAGTATATGCATGTCTCGGGGTGATTGGTTGTCTCATTGACGATACTCACCGAGTCTACCCAGTGAACCATACGATGCAATCCAATGGTGCGGCTCGGCGCATGCACACAGCCGCGAGGGTACAAGGGAGGGAGAGAAGATCGGCTGCAGATGCGTGCGCGCTTTCCTCCATGATACAGTCAATCCTTCCTCCTCTTCACTCCCCACTGCTCCTTCCTGGCAGCAGCCGCATCTGTGGTATTTGTTCTCACGAACTCAAGTATGCCATATATCCCACCTCCTTATCCCCTCACCGACGACCATCGAATCGCAGCTATTCTCCGCGAGGCTGGGCTGGATGCACCGGGGCTAATTCCATCGTTGGGTGTATTGACCGTTGGTACCTTCGAGAATGAGGCTTCCATTCCATACAACATCCAAGAAGCACAACTCTTGCTCGTTCAAGAAGGAGCCAGCGACCTTGACAGGCGGAAACGACATATCTTCTGGTCGAAGAGTAAAGAGGCAAAACGGAAGTCAGCCAATTGGGTTTTCACCAAGAATGAGGTCGCGAGAGCATTTAATTTTATCTTGTCTCGCAAGCCCCTCCCAGCGCCTGGAATTGCACAGGCATTACTGTATCACGCATCCGTCGCTTCCTTGGAAGAGCTATGGCGCCACTTTTGCGATCCCAATTTGGAGAAAGAAGAGGAAAGGGCGCAGGTTGTTGGCATTCGCTCCAATAGCTCCAGGTCTTCCAAGCTTTCTAGGTCTATATCTTTGGGGTTTCTCAACGGAAGATCCTCTGTGAATATCGAGACGATATCTGCCAACTCTCGCAAGATGACGTGGCTTGACCAAATCTATGCGCAAGAAAATCTTGAATACATCCTTTTGGTTTGCCAGGTTGGTTTGGACCAGGATGCATTGAACCGGGCGTTCGAAATCGCACTCTCGAAACACTCAATGGACGCAATGAAGACGCTTCTCGCCCTCGGTGCAGTCGTTTCTCCTGCCTGCCAAAATACTCTCCATGAGCGTGTCAAGCAGCACGATCTTGCTCTTGTGAGACTTCTCTTATCGGCTCCAAACGCCATAAGCGCCGAAACTTGGCGAGGTTGCTTAGAGCCCGAAGTTCACAGCTTGGCAACAGAATGGATACAAATTCTGCTACTATGTATCGCTCATCGCCCCGAGATAATTTCCATGGACATGCTCCAAAAGGCCTTGAAAGTAGAGAACCTCCGGGCCACTGCAATCATGCTCGCTTACGAGTTTGCATCTCAAGCTGGGTTTTCAAAACACCCACATGGTTCTTGGGTAGGGTACTTCAACGACGTCCGCCAACTCGCATGTGAACTTGTGTCCCGAATTCCAGACAACAAGCACAGACACAAGTTTTTTTCCGTGCTCGTTGAAGCTGGACTCGTGGCAGACAGTTTGGTTCTTCGCCAAGAGCTGGTAAATGACGTGAAAAATCGACAACTCTCACTGATCAAACTATTGGTGGACGCTGGAGTCATGGTAGACGTGGAGCCCCATAACGCATTTCACTGGGCTGTTACACACTTGGAGTTAGACACCCTGAAATTGTTCAAAAGTTGCAAGTTCACTTCGCCCGTCTCGCTGGCAATGAACCTTGTGCCCAGTTCAACATCAGACTCGGATCTGTTACGTCTTGTGGAAATTCTGGGCCCGCTGGGACTTACCGGTCAACCCCTGGACCCGTACTTAATTCGTGCTGTGCGAAGCCAGCATATTCAGTTGGTCGATACGCTAATTCTATATGGCGCGTCAGTTGAGTTTGGACATGCTGCCGCCATACGGGCAGCCCTGGAACATCTTGGAAATGCGAACTTTGACATACTAAACATCCTTCTCCGAATTAAGTGTTCGCCAAAGCTTCTTTCGACCACCATACCCACCGCTATGGCCCTAAGACCAAGGCATATTCGACTGCAGGCAATGAAAGCTCTTCTCGAAAAAGGAGTACTGCGTCAAGCGCTTGGTCATCCGTTAGACACTCTGGTCTCAGAAGAGGGCGTCCTAGACTCCGAACTAATTCAGCTCTTACTTCAGCATAAAGCACCAGTGGACGGAGTCGGTAATAACACCAACAATGCTGTCTTGGTAGCCGCTCGGAGAGGCAATTTTCCGATCCTCAGAATGCTATTCGACGCTAGCCCAGGAGAAGAAACTATATCCAAGGCTGTTGCTGTTGCCTTTGGTGCGATAGATACTTGTGGGTATGATATGGCGCTAAGTATGATTAAGCTATTGCTGCCAAAAGCAGCGGTTGATCTACCAATCCACCAGACTCTCCAGAACGCAGCTAGTCAAGATCGATTGGAGATTGCACGCCTCTTGCTACAACACGGTGCTGATGCAAACCACGCGAGAGGCGCTGCACTTGGTGCTGCAATCGCGAGGTCGAATCTCGCTCTGCTTCGAATACTATGTACATCCCGCCAATTTAGCCAAGCAAGCATTGCATCTGCATTTCTAGTTGCTGTTGATCCGCGGATTTACACCTCTGAGGCTGTGGAACTACTGCTTAGCTGCGCCCAAAATTCAGGTGGTGTGTTGAATACTCTGTGGTCTTCGGATATACTAAGAGGTAATCCGAATGCAACCGCGATTGTTTCTTCTCTCATTCGATATGGCCTAGATGTGAACATCGAAAATGGAGAGATCCTCTCCTTCGCTATCCAGGAAAGAAATGATCGTCTTCTCACCAGAGCTCTCTCCGCAAACCCGAGCATTACCTCATTAACTGCGGCGTTTCGTACCGCCACGTACGCCCGCCCTAGACGCTTCCAACTTGACACTATGAGAGCTATTTTGGAGAAAGGAGACTCAAACGAGATTGGACAATCAGAATCGATATTGCAAGAGGTTCACTATACATTGTCTGGTGATCAAGCAGGCCTTCGGCTTTTCCTTCGTCATCAAGCAGTAGCCACTCTCCACACCTTCACCAAGGCATGTCTTGCAGTAGTATCATCTCCAATAAGTGCGAACGAAAAAGACGCTATCTTCTTATCACTGATTGCCCTGAGTGATATACCTGACAAGTCAAAATTACTGGCTCATTGTGTTACGAACCTTCCAAAGTGCACGCAGCTGCCACAACTATTGCTGTCATACGGTGCCGAAGTTAGTTTTGAAATCCTCACGTTAGCGCTAGAGACGGCTTCTTTCAATTTGCTCGACATGTTATTAAGAACCGTCAAGGGTACCGAAAATGTGGTAAGAATTTTCAACCATGCCCCGAAGATCGAAATGACTTCAGGGAGGAGGTATTGGATTTACCAGCTTCTATTGTCCAAAGGAATTTCAAGCGAGAACGTCTCTAGAGCTCTTGTTGACTCATTGGAATCTGATGTCGGTGGTGATCTATCTTTCACGAAATTATTTCTCAACAATGGCGCGTCTTCCTGCTTCCAAGAAGGCAAGGCGTTCTCACTTGCACTTCGCGCAAACTCTCCGAACTCTCTCCTAGCTGTGAAGCTTCTGGCCCAAAACATTTCCGACGACAGCATGGCGACGGTGGCATTTGATGTTATATGCAAGACAGTGTGCGAGACTCCCTTGCTCAAAAGACATGTTCCGGTAGAGACATTCCGTATCCTGTTTGTATGGCACATCGACAAATTGTCTGTCTCTCAAGCGCTTGTAGACAGTTTCAAGGCTGGACTACCCGATATTTCCACTTTGCAATTTCTCCTGGAGAAGGGTGGTGATCCTAACAAAGACAATGGCCATTGCCTTGCATTAGCGGCGACAGCAGGAGCGCTTGCTGAGTTTCAAGCCCTCAGTAAATATGCAAGTTGCTGGGTACTTCTCGAAGCACTTCTGGAGAATATGCAAGAGGAGTCGGAAATAATAAAGTGGTTTGAGGTTTTTATTGGGGGACGATCTCGTTTGAGCTGGAATCCTCACTTTATCTTCCATGAAAAGGACAAGCTGGTGTACAAATGCATGCGAAAGTTTCCCACGGGAACCAAGCTGTTGAGATTTCTTCTTGATGTGGCTGGGTTGTCTGCTTCCACGAAAGAAGATTATTCCCTTTGCACTGACTGGAAGACCGAACCATGTACAGCTCTGATCTGGGCTCTTTTTTCACAACCTCGAATTGCGAATGACACCATCCTTGTGCTCCTATCTAGAACTGATGCAGGTTTGTTACCTGTCTACTGTACTGTATTTATTTTTGACTGGCGTATTGTGCAGCACTTCCGGCTTATTCGACACCGCTGACAAAAGTATCTGCAGCTTTTGGCTGCTTACTCGACACATCGCGCACTCCTATTCTGAAAGCACTGCTCGATTGGGATAGAGGTCTGATATTAGACTACGCAATTCCTGGTTCTTCGTTCGGTCCTCTAAGTTCGCAACCAGGGGCATTCGAAAAGGACTCGGACATATTAGATTCCACAGGAGAGCTCCCTCTGCGCGAAGCCTCTCTATACCTAGGCAACTGCAAAGCCTTTCGCCTCATAGCGCCTGAAGTAACGCGCAATGACGGAACGCTTCATCTAGCTGCACTTCTAGCGCTGCCTAAATTTGTCAAGTGGCTCCTGAAAACCCATGATCCAAACCATAAAGCAGAGGAGTTCGACAACATGGTCCCGCTTGCCCTCGTCTGCAAAGCAAAATACCTGCCTTGGTGCAAGATTGCCAATAATAAATCGCACTGGAGAAAGCGGCAGCAACGGACGATGGACCTCCTAGCTGGCGTAACCCAACCTGAGTGGGGGCATAGGAACATGACGATTCTCCATTGGGCAATGGAAAACGGCGTCGAGACGACACGGGCGATGGTCAAAGCACTGGACTTTTGTCACGATTCAGAAAAGGACACGAAGTATCTTTACACGGACCGAGACGGAGTAGAATACTCCCCCAAACAGTACGTGAGGAAGATTTTGTGTGCCGAGGACGCGGAGAAGATAGAGCTCATCTCGTGCCTCGAGCATGAGTATGTTATACCTCGGCCACGTTCGAAACATAGGATGAAATGGTATAGTTCCAAAATTGCTAAACGAGCAACATCTATAAAGTGAATTAATAAGGGAGTTTTCTTTTACAAAAAATTGAGCCGCGTTCTTATGTATTTGCTCACAACTTGAGTTGAATCGAATTCATTGCTAGCCAAAGTATCTCGCTACCTGTATATTCGCAGGTATAGAAAGTTCCTCCTCATACATTGCCTCCATACGCTCTGGGCTAGCCTCAGCTCAGTTGAACTTGTGTATTCCTCTCTCTCTCGGCTGGCAATACTGCGAACTGCAGCACACGTAGTTTTCCAACCGTTAACATCTTTCCGGAAAAGTTAAGAAAAAATAACTATGGGTCATCGAGCGTCCTAACACTCGTAGTATCACTCAAATTTGGTGAGGAATAGACTAACGATTGAGCAAGAGAACCAGCAAACTCACGAATCCCTCAACGACAATGTGTTACACATAGTATTTCATCTGCAGACAGTGCGGCTACACTATCAACATCTCAATGCGGCAGTGCTCAACAGCGTTACTTTTCGGACTGTAAAGTGATAGTATCAACCGCACGATCTGTGATATGTTGGAAACATCATGGCTATGCCCTGGGTTTGTTGCAAGCTACGTTGTGGAGGAACACCTATCCTTCTTTGGCGTTAGGGCAGTGTTTCTTGCTAAGGTGGAAGTGGGGTGAGGGTCGGTTACAAGGATATTACTATATGCACTGGGGACCTGGGGAGGAAGTTATATTAAAGAAGGCAGATCATCACTTAGATCATCACTTGTGTATTGCTCGTGTGGGATATCGAAAGTTCTAGATAACAATCATAAACATAGTTGGTGGAGTTAGCATCGAACGAGATATACATCATTCCACGAGCGAATGAGTGTTTGTGAATAGATTACTATAACCTTCAAATGATAAAAATATCAAAAAGTCCCCGCATCAGCCAAATACCGTCCCTAGACTAGGCCTCCTCCCTCTTTCCTCCTCCACCATCTGCAACCTACTCCTAATCCCTTTCCTTGGAATGAGAAACTCCCCAGATGACCTCGCCGATGTGACTTCCCCATACATGATCCTTGTCTTCCCAATTTTTGACAGAATTTGCTTTGCTGTAGCGTTGTCATCTGAATCCCTTAACAACGGCGCTCCAAACGCTTTGGCTGTCTCTAAGACGCTCAGACTTGTTCTTCGTCCTAAATCCCACCAACCATGATAGAGCATTAACACCGAAAGCAATCCCAGAAAATTGATCAGTATCGCAATGCCCATAACAGTATAATCCGATTTATACACAGTGATCGTTCTTTGGCCAGTGTAGGGAACCATTTGCGCGTGTGATGGGTCTGGGTTATTGATGGCAGTCTGCACTGCAACTCGAAATGCCAACTCCTGAGTCTGATTCAACATGTCGGACATGGGGTTTGACCAAGTGGTGTTGTCAGTGATCGTCCATCCCGTGCCCAGGGACATGTACTGATTTGCATTTATCCCAATGGATTGTAGGGACCAATTCCCGTTCTGCAAGTCCTCAAAAGTTTCTCCAAAACTTTGGAACGAGAGAACGCTCGAAGAGGCGAATAGCGAATCGAGGTAGTACGCGAACCCTGCAACGATACTTCCTACAGCAGTGATGGTGCCCGATTTGCCAGACTCAGAGCTACCGTCGAGATACGACGTGGCGAATCCGGCAGGTATGTACGACAAGCTGCTTGGGAGATAGGGATCGTAAACCGTAGTAGAGATCATTTGGACAGTGTTGCCACTGATGAATACCGAATACTCGACGATCGCTACATCCAGGGTGCAAATTTGAGTAGGAAGAACGTCGCTTTGAAGTCCGCCCTCGAGGAACGTTGAATTCAGAATGAATTGTGTGTTGGGCAGTACATCTGATGAGCTCAAGTTGTAGCGGTAATTCACGGCTGACTCGAAGACGATAACACCGGCCGAGCCGATACTGGAATTTTGACCATCGAAGGAAGCGTTGTTGAAAATGCAAGTAGGTTTGAACCCGAATCCCTTCAAGTTGTTACATTTCGAGGGAGCTGTTTGGGGGAGACTGAATATCTCACCTGAACTGTTGTAGTACAATTGTCTCCACAATCAGGAGCATCGATGTAGACACCTTGACGATTGGTGAAATTTAGTGCAATTTCCGAGAAGTTCGAGGTGACGTACGATATCGTGGCATCTGTAGTGTCGATGGAGCTTCCAGTCGTAACTCCGAGTGGTTCTTCTCTCACCTCCAAGTATTGCGCAACATTCAGAGTCATATTTCCCGAAGTTTCGATGGTTGTGAAGGATACTACGGAGGCTCTCTGGATGACCGGTCCTCGAAAGGTTGAAAGTGTGGTCAAGGCGATCCCTAGAACCTAAAGTCAGAAAGCACTACTCACTGCTAGAATGTCTCACCTGCAATGACAGCTAACGTTTTCTTGTTTTTGTTGCCTCCGTAAAAGGATAATAGGGCTCCGATCAGTGAACCACCGCTGGCATACGTATTGAGATCGTTGAGCTATTACATTAGTAATCAATGTCGAGCACGCAAAAGTTGACTTACACTGGATCCTCTGATGGCCTCTCTCCAGAAAACAATATTCAGCCCTTCTGCCAGTGCAAGTCCAAGAGATAGGTTGGCGAGTGTCGACGCAGCGGAAAGCCAAACGGATGGCTGTAAATTCGTATTCCAATTTTTAACCTCCGAGTTATTGCTGCAGACGAGTATCACAACAAACGCTAGTATACCTAGATATCATCAGCAAGTGGCGCCTCGCGCTGAAACAATTACAAACAAGAAATGTTTCCAAGTATAGCCATCAAGCCTAGCCATGGCATGCGCACCCAGACTCCCGGTGTCCATTCATTCTGCGCAGACGCTCCTTCCTCTTTCAGACTCGGTGAATCTGTTGATTTTCCGGCGTTTCCAGCATTAGCATGTATTGGGTGTTCAGTTCGGTTATGAATCTCTCTAGCTTCAGCGGGTGTGCTCAACGATAAATGCAAGTCTTCCCCGCCTATTCCTTCCATGATTGTCGCATATTCTGGAGGGGTCCGGTGATCGGATGGAACGGGACTGACATCGCGACTCTTGGGACGATGTTCGCCGTCCCGAGTTTCTACTCTTCGATACATGATTTATTTTGGGTTGTAGCATGAAGAGGCGATTCGGGAGAGGACAGCTTATAAAGGAATTCTCAAACTCAAATGGCTTGTAGCAGGGCTGGAGTTTTTGGGGGCCGAATCATCATGCAACATGGCTGATACTACTCTCGAAGGCAAACGATAGGTCGAAGACACGCCAGGAAGGATGCTCAGTCGTGTTGATAGGCTTCTTTGGATGCATCCTGCCTATGTTCTTTACGCTAAGGCACGGGATAAACAGCGAAGACGGCGTAAATACCATTTCGAGGCTATGCTCCGAAGGAGCTACAAGACCAAGGCTCAATTGTGTTTAGAATGAGGCTCGCGATGCATACACCCAATGGAATTCAGAGCTCGGACGGAGTATTGAAGCAATCGAAGTGGCAGATCGTCAGTGATTGGCCCTTGAGTCCGAGATTACCGTAACGAGGTAAGCGAGGCTTTCTGGCCCCCAAACGCTTCTGAGCTGCAGCCATGGATACATTCTGCGGATTCAAAAACATATATGACTAAAATTGCTGCTCCGAGCTGGGGAAGTAGAGAAAACATAGGTAGAGAGTGCCTTCAATTACAAAAGAAAGAAAGTCTCAAACTCTGAATTTGAAATTGTCTACGCGGCTATTTCTTTAAGTAGTACTTGTCTAGGCGCTACCTCGGGACGTATTTGTCGTCCTTGGAAACAGCACATGCTATTATTATCATTATCAAATAAACAAAGTAGACTGCAAAGCTGTAAGAATAATCCTGAACATGAGAGAAGGGGTAACGTTTTGGTATTGCGTAACTCTTAAGGTTCTACTCCTCAAAGAAGCCCCTTATTCACCATGCTAATGCTACACTGTTGTGCTGGGCTCACTGCAAACTTATGCTCCCTGCAACAATCGTAGCCATACTAAATTATTCAAAGCCTAGTACCTCCTCAACTTAGCACTAATGCGTGGAAAATTTCCAAATTCACGCGATGCTGTGGCATAAGTTTGATATTTCGACCGCCAAAGGCCAGGGGTACATAGCACTGAGATCTGAGAGTATAACTTCCACAAATTAGTGGCAGGCTGATGTAGTGACTTTCATCCGCTTTCAATTTGTGGAGAGGGGAGCTCTAGCGCCTCGCTCCCTATTTTTTAGCGAAGCCAACAACAAGCGACTGCGCCTCATACACTCTCCTCCACCAAGCCAACCTAGCACTCACCCCTTCATCTGATCTCCCCCAACTCTCCGTACCTCATCTCCCTCACTATCAACAAAATGTCCCCCCTCCCCTCCCCCTCCTCTTACCCATCCCGACCCTAGCCCTCCTCTACATCCTCTACACCCTCCACCAAACCGCCCTCTCCAACGCCAAACTCAGCAGTAGAAACGAAATCCTAGCCCAACTAACACGTCTCGGACCCTGGCGCTTGGAACGGATGGACTATTGGATCACTGATAGACTGAAACGATTCAAAATGTTTAAACTGGTTCACTTTAACTGCTCACTTATCAGTCAGTTGACTAGTCGACTGACTGGTTGGCCAGCCTGCAACTACTCTCCACCTGCGAGCCCTGATAGCTATGTTGACTTGAAGAAATCCCTCATATCAACATTCTTGTCAAAAACTCCCACAGCTGCAGCAGATCGATTCTTTGTGGTTACGCCTTTGATCCGTTGGTTGACTTCTCCAACAACACTCTCCGGCATTCCTACCAAAGCCTTTGAATCATCTGATATTATAATGTTACTGATATCCTGACTGGTTCGTTTGGACCGCACTTGTAAGAAGACTACTGCGGAGGAAACTTGGTCAGCTTCCAGTAAGCCTTTCTGCTTCTCGACCTCCTGTGTGGCTAGGGCTCGCTGAGCACCGCCGTCTTCTTCGTCCCCTGGCTGCTCCTGTAGATCTTGCCTACGTCTTTGTGCTTCATCTTGCTGCTTCTTGGCGAGATCTATATACTCTTGGATTTGTGTCTCGAGAGCCTGCAATTGGGTCTTCAGTTGCTCGCGATGAATCTCTGATGTTTGTTCAGAGCGGAGTTGAACGATTCTTTCTAGAGCATCAGCAATAATTCGTGATCGTGATGTACAAAGGCTCGCCTACAACTGGGTACTTGTAATTGCAAACTGAACTATAGCCTGGCAAGACTGAACCTGCATTCTAAAAGTCCGGATTTTCTCCTTGTTCCAAACGCCGACTAAAAATCGATCTCTGAGTGAGATTTTGGTGGTTGTGCCAGTGGAATGTTTCGTCCACCGCTTCAAATTGTCTGCAAAGTCGGCACATGCCTGCCCGCAGTTGTTAACGGCTTCGACGACACCAGTTTTCTCCAGATCCGCTTTCGTTGTGATATATATCGTGCGGTCTGAAATGGTGAGTTCTTCCAGAGCGGCCAACGGGCGCTGTACGCCTTCCAAGTTTGAGGCAATATCTCGTGCGACTTCTTTAGCCTCGGCAAGATCGTTAATGATATCATGAAGTTTGACAATACTGGATATAGCAAATTGTGTGATACCTATGGCGCTTGCGGTGATACTGAGAGGATCCATAAGTTCTAAACTTCAGTCTTAAGATTTGGTAAATGACGGCCACACACAAAACCAGAAGAACGGCTACAGAGGAGGCAGGGGTCCTCGTTTGACAGATGGCTATTTACGAGTGAAGTTCTGAGGAAGTAAGTAAAGTCGAGTTGGGGGACAGCGGTGGACTTTATTTGGAATTGAGAGCCTCTCTTCAGCTGAGGGCGACACTGCGGGGTTGCAGCGAATCATCCTGTCTATCTGACTGCAGCTGAATAATGAGCCTGACGAGGCATTTTCTTGCTGCTTAGACCCGCCTTGAATTGGAAATGATAACTTACTGTCTTCGCTGAATATTCCTGAATCTCTTGACGCACCATCAGCGTGACGGCACTGGTACTAGGGCTGATCCTCGCACGACTAGCAAAGGTGGTGCTGTTATCGCCGCGCCGAGGCTAATGGCAGGCATCACTCAAGACATCAGCAGCGTATTGATCGACCACCTTTCACGCACCAGTGTATTTAGGGAACCAAGAAAGTGAGTATATGTAGCTATACACCCAAGGGCGAGGCTGACTAGCAGTTGAGACTTGCATGATGTGCTCCGCACCCTTCCTACTGCTGTGGACGCGCCGTTCAACGCATACCAGCGACAACACGACCCGACCTGCCTCCCTAATACCCGCGTCGACCTTCTTCGAGACATATATAGCTGGGCTGATGGACAAAACGAGCGATGTATCTTCTGGCTACACGGCTTGGCTGGTACGGGGAAGTCGACAATTGCGCGCACCGTGGCCCGTAGATGCCTCGACCAGAAGCGTCTCGGAGCCAGCTTCTTCTTCTCGCGAGGCGGTGGAGATGTAGGCCATGCAGGCACATTCGTCACGAGCATTGCGTTGCAGCTGGCGAGCAACGTGCCCTCTCTCGATCAGTACCTTTGCGATGCAATCAAAGAGCGGCGCGATATCGCGAGCCAGTCTCTCCGCGATCAGTGGCAGCATCTCGTCGTACATCCGCTGTCAAAGCTGAGCGGGAGCGGTGGTGGCCAGTTCCCATACATTCTCGTGGTTGATGCGCTCGATGAGTGCGACAATGACAAGGTCATTCGCATCATCGTTCACCTTTTGGCGGATGCTCGATCGCTCAAGACAGCGCATTTACAGGTCCTTCTGACGAGCCGACCTGACCTTCCAATCCGAAACGGATTTGGTGAAGTGCCAGACGGTGAACACCGGGACTTTGTACTCCACAACATATCGCCGCCGATCGTAGACCACGATATCTCTCTTTTCCTGCAGCACAACTTCAAGCTCATCAGAGAGGAACAATCTCTAAATATCGACTGGCCCGGCGCAGATATCATCAAAGAATTGGTTCAGATCGCCGGAAGTTTGTTCATTTGGGCAGCAACAGCATGTTGATTCATTCAAGAAGGCCTATTCGCAGACGAGAGAGTGCAAACTTTGCTGGAAGGCAGCACATATACTACTGCGCCAGAAGAGCACCTGAACGAGCTCTATAATACCGTCCTCAGAAGGTCTGTTCATCCACGTTACTCAGCAATAGAGAAGAAGGAACTATACAGCATGCTACGGCACATTCTTGGGAGTATTGTTGTTCTCTTCTCCCCGCTCTCTGCTAGCTCGCTTCACAGGTTGCTTGATGTTAATAAACACAAGATTAACCAGGTGTTAAAAGATCTTCATGCCATTCTAGATATCCCAGAGGCCGATGCTCACCCACTTCGTCTGCATCATCCTTCATTTCGCGACTTCCTCCTCAACAAAGATCGATGTGGGGATTTCTGGGTAGATGAGAAGGAGACACACCAGCTATTAGCTACTAGCTGCATACAGTTGATGTCCCAGACACTGAAGAAGGATGTTTGCGAAATGCATGCTCCTGGTAGTCAAGCCAGCCAAGTTGAGAGTAGTTGTATTCAGAAATGCCTTCCGCCCGACGTTCAATACGCATGCCTCTACTGGGTTCAGCATCTGCAAAAGAGTAGTTCTCAAGCTTCCGACGGCGAGGAAGCCCACCGATTTCTGCAGGCTCATCTACTACACTGGCTTGAGGCGCTTGGGTGGATGGGCAAGACCTCAGAAGGGATTCAAGCAATATTATCCTTAGAAGCCCACGTTTCAGTAAGCTGTCTATGTTTTATCTATAAGAGACTAACTTGTGCTTAGGCTATTGAAAGCCCCGATTTGCACGCATTTATCTATGACGCAAAGCGATTTGCTTTACACAATCGATTAGTGATTGAACAAGCACCCCTTCAATTGTATTGCTCAGCCCTTGTCTTTGCCCCAAAGAAAAGTATTGTCCGAAAGACATTTGAGAAGTGTATCCCGTGTTGGATTCAACAGAGACCTAAAGTCCAAGAGCATTGGGATACTTTGCTGCAAACGCTCGAGGGCCATTTAGACTCGGTCACGTCAGTGGCCTTCTCCCCCGACAGCAAGCAGGTCGTCTCTGGCTCTTACGACGCGACCATCCGGCTCTGGGATGCCGCGACAGGAGCAGCGCTGCAGACGCTCAAGGGGCATACTAACTTAGTCACATCCGTCGCCTTCTCCCCTAACGGCAAGCAGGTCGTCTCTGGCTCTGACGACAAGACGGTCCGGCTCTGGGATGCCGCGACAGGAGCAGCGCTGCAAACGCTCGAGGGCCATTCAGACTGGGTCAGGTCAGTGGCCTTCTCCCCTAACGGCAAGCAAGTCGTCTCTGGCTCTGACGACGAGACTATCCGGCTCTGGGATGCCGCGACAGGAGCACCGCTGCAAACGCTCGAGGGCCATTTAACTTGGGCCAGCTCCGTCGCCTTCTCCCCTGACGGCAAGCAACTCGTCTTTGGCGCTGGGGATCGGACAGTGCGGCTCTGGGACGTCGCCACAAGGAAGCGGCTGCAGACGCTCAAGGGCCATACTAACTTAGTCACATCCGTCGCCTTCTCCCCCGACGGCAAGCAGGTCGTCTCTAGCTCGGAGGATCAGACAGTGCGGCTCTGGGACGCTGCCACAGGGAAGCGGCTGCAGACGCTCGAGGGCCATACTGGCAGCGTCACGTCCGTCGCCTTCTCCCCTGACGGCAAGCTATTGCCAATCTTACAAGTATTTAATCATTGGGTAATAGAAAACGATATAAATATTCTTTGGCTGCCTCCTAATTATCGGGGAACTTGTTTAGCTACTTGGAACAGAAGTCTTGCTATAGGGCATTCATCTAGAAGAATTTCATTCTTTTGCTTTACAAAGGGAACAAAGCTTGTTATATAAAATTAAAAGTAAAGTATCTTTATTTCTTGGAGAGCCTTAGAGAACCATCTACTTATATACTATCTAAGCATCGCCACTTGCCTTCTAGATGGAATCTAACTTAAAAAGAAAATGTAAGAGATATTAAGGTGTGCACCGATTTTACGATGCTTGAAGTCAAAGTACCTATTATTTTTTCCGGCACGTAGGGTGTTCCGGCACGCAGGGATGGACGTTACCATGCTCTCAAGATCGGCACAGCCGAACTAAGACTACTTTATTAGGAGCCCAGGTTTGTTCAATTGTCTGGACTGAGACTAGGACTTGATAGTGTGATAGTGATAATTGTCCAGACCGTTGTCAGGGCCACGAATGTCCGTCAATGCGGACTGAAAGTTGAAGATGAAAAGTTCAATTAAAGCCTAATCTTACATTCGTATCATCAATGTCATCACATCTCGAGTTATCTTCCGATCATTTTGGTATGTTTGGTATAGGTCAACCTCACTCAACGCCAACGCTATGCATAATGTACCTCCAGGCCAATTTCTATCAACTCCAACTCTATTATGCTTCATAAAGCTTCGCCATTGCCTCCCAACTATCAAACACGCTTCGCTTGTTTGTTGTGTTGACTTGCGTGAGTTGCAAGTTCCCGATATTACACCAGTTGTTGACATTCTATTTCCATGTTAGTACTCGTAAAAATTATAGAAACAAAATCGACTCACAATGCAACTCAGGTACTTGCACCATGAGCATGTCTTCCGGTACGCGTAGAAATTCTTCAACAACAAAATAAACACAATAAGCACAAACACCAAACTACCCACTCTCACAAGCCACCATGCCCACCAAGCCGGCTTTCTGCCTTTGAAGAAACCAACTGGATTCTTGACGAATCCTGTCACGCCTGAATTAGGTCGATCACCATCGCTGGCTTTGA
This sequence comes from Mollisia scopiformis, assembly GCF_001500285.1. Classification (NCBI taxonomy): domain Eukaryota; kingdom Fungi; phylum Ascomycota; class Leotiomycetes; order Helotiales; family Mollisiaceae; genus Mollisia; species Mollisia scopiformis. The sequence goes on from NW_017263607.1 coordinate 858,704, forward strand.
TTTGTGCAACGGGTGTGTATGGCGGTGCGTCCTCCTCGATTCGTTTCCGGAGGGCGTTCGGGGAATGCAAGATGCAGATACCAAGGACAAGACCCATGAAGAAGCCTCCAATATGGGAAAAGTTGTCCAATCCGGGTAGAAGTCCTAGGACGAACGAGATAACCACGTCGAGCATAATGAAGGCGAAATCCTTCCATGGAGAACGACGTTCACCCCAAGTGTAAAGCAAGTCCAGAAGGTTGAGAGCAATAATGCCGAACAAGGCTCCAGATGCACCAGTGGAGGCAATTCCTGTGGCTGCAAAGTTCCCGCCAAGCACGAATCCGAAGATACCCGAACATATGTAGACCAGAAAGTATCGAATAGGCCCAATCGCAATCTCCATCTCCTTACCCAAAGTCATCTGCAGCAGCATGTTGAACCCAATATGTATGATTCCAGCGTGTAGGAAGATCGGGATGATGAAGCGGAACCATTGATCAGGCTGATTAGAGAAGTCTTGCAGAGGTTCTGTAGCATTTCCTGGGTAGATAGGATTTTCGGATGCAGGCATGTTGAAACCGCAGAGGTTGTTTAATTGACAATCAACGACATCGCTAGAGGTAGTATTGGGACAAGGCCAGGAGATAGCTCCTCCTGAAGCTCTGTTCTGAATACCATCCACCGAATGCATGCAAGGAACATATCGAGCACCCATGTTGATGAGCACGTATGGAGAGGGACCGATCATAGGATTGAACGAGGGGTGGATCTCGATAGGGGAACCTGTAAGTTGGGCTGCAAAGCGTCAGTTTCATATCCTCTGCATCTCAAGTGGATGCTTACCATTCTTGACAATCTCAGCAATAAAAACAGCAACCTGAATCGTCGTCAAGATATACGTAACCCACGGTATTCTCCCCTTTGTCTTGAACATGCCCATGCCACTCATCCTTTTATTCCCCCTTCCTTCCTCCAGACGAGCTGGTGCTATTGGAGCATCGTAAACATGATCTGTGCTATCCTGTGCCTTCAAGCCTGGATGATCTCGTAGTGGTATGTCGTCTTGATATGAATTCGAAGGTTCCAACCCTCCGCCACCTCCTTGCCCATAATATCTTGTATCCTGACCTAACGAGGTCTCGCTGTCGAATCTATGTGGAGCCTGCGAACTCATTGGGTATACATGGTCATCGAAGGGAGCTTCGAAGGGAGAGATGGGTGAAGTGATGTCCGGCTGTCGTGGAGGCACGGTGCCTGGTCGTGAAGGGGCTTGCGAGTGGTAAGACGGCGCAGAAGATATTGGGGGACGGTAGTCTTGAGGAGCTGGAGAGTTGTAGGATTGGTAATTGTATGCCGGCTGCGGAGTCTGCTGTCGCGACGACGGATTGTAGTAGTCGTTGGCCGCCATGATTGTGGTGATGGTGGTGTAGTCCAGGAATCAAGAGGTGTGTTTCCCTGGAATCTGGGGGTCTTGGTTGTATATTTGTGAAACAGGAGAACAGGAGGAGAAGCTTAACGAGAGTCGGGATGGCAGTTTGTTTATTCACCCTGCGTCTTTCATCCACATTAAGACCAACCAACGAGCCCCGTAAATGTGTGCCGTATTTGTGGTAGATAATAATGGCAAGGAGAGGAAAAGTAGGAAGAGCCTCGACAGCTGAGCTGAGACTCGTTCGTAATGGATCCGGGCTGAGGTTGGTCGTGAGTGGTGTAGAAGTGTAGGAATCCGGCACAGCCACCACCCTGCTGCTATAAACAGAGGTCCGAGTTTCACCCTTTTTTTCGGGCAACACCACCAAAACTCAGCCAATCACAGCATTTTGGAGATGACGAGGCGAGAATGTTTACATAAAGTCTTGGTAACCTTGGAACATAACATAACATAATTTCAACTTTATATTCGCGATGCATGTTCCACAGATGTTGAAGCAGTTTTAGAGAAGGAATAATCCTTCAAATTGTTCCCCTTTGTCGTTTTACCTTCCATCTCTTCTTTCTCTACAAAAGCATGAATTCTCTGTCCAGCCTCGCCATAACGTGACATCCCGCTGGCTTCATCCCAGCAAGACATCGGGTTTCAGTGGAGATGATTCGCATGCTTTTGCAGGGCTGATCGTGCCGCAGTGGCACTCACTTCGTAAGCTCATCACCAAAACTCTCTTCAGATGACGTTCTCCCTCACCACATATTATCTGATTTGTCTTAATTGAAATTCAGGTACGAGTTGAAGCATGCAAGGATTATGGTATTATATGTTGTGACTTGTCTAAGAATGTTCTCTTGGCTGCTCTCCCGTGAGACACCTGCTTCCACGCCTAAGAAGCTCGCCCCTCCCTCCCTCTGCAACTCCATGAGTCGTGTCGTATATCGTGAGTATCCATCGACGGAAAAGCATCGCGATCAATTAAAGTATGAACCTCCGACACCGCCCCTCACTCTAGCACGTTTCGATCGATCTTTCAATCCTGTTTTCTCGGTATGCAATTCGAGATGTCGATGCCCAAGGGAATGGATGCCCTGTCCGAGCCTGCTTGGCAATGTCAGCCTCGTCCCTTAATCCTGGTCGGAAATTCAATGCGCAACTTACCCGCTACCATGGAACTCCCATTCCCAGATCTGTCGATGTCGAGCTTTGCGCATGTCCCACCACTATCAGCAGAGCAAAGAACACCATCTTGAACACCCAGAACGCCGCATATAGAACGATCAGGGCCGAGAGTGGAAGGCAGATGTGAAGGATGAATCTTTCGAGCGGTTCCAGGCCGTAGAATGGAAACGTAACTGAGTATTGGTAGCTCATTAGCTTGATTCTCTTGTAGATTCTGGCATAGAGGTTGTTGATGGGTGTAGGTGCTTCTGCGTTTGTATTCGAGGTTGTAAGCTTGTCCATAGAGGTCGTGGTTGAGATGTCGTATTCGAGATGGAGAAAGATATCCGAGCGGCACTGGCCTCATATACCAGAACCAAAGGAAGTGAATCTTGGTACTAATCTTCGATGTATCGTCTCTTGTGACTCAATGCACCTTCTCGTGCGCTATGTCATTCCACATTGAAGCTGTGATATTCACCATGAGCTCGTCACCACTGCCATTATATAACCAGAAGACTCGCGATCCCGCTCTGACCAAAAGCGGAGGTAGATAGGATACGATGCCAATCGCCAAGAGGATCAGGAAAGAGACCACAATGGTGTTCAGGAACCATTTCTCTACTGTGGTCATGACATATGGAGAGAAGGTGACTTCGTACTGGTAATACAGTAGTCGAATTTGAGCCAGGATTTGACCAAGGAGAGAGGGATCGCGGGGACTCGTCGAGGATGACTTGTACAACGACATTTTGGATAACAACAACGCGCCGATAAATACGAGGGAGACAATACAACGCTGGGTGGACAAGAAAAATGTTTTGGGGAGCGACGCAAGAGATATACAAAAACCTTGGAACGGGTACTGCGGTTTTATCATGGATAATCGGAGGAGGAAATGGGAATGTGATGTGACTTTAAAGCAGGCCAACCTTGCCCATTCCCAAACTGTTCTGCACTGATGTAAATGTAATGGAAATGGAAGGAGAAGTGCAAACTCATTCTCCACAAAGCTTGACATGACTAAACCATGAACAGCCTCACGGTATTGGTGGGCTGCATTTCTCTAAGCTGAGAAAGTATAAGCTGGGCAAGTATTAGATGTCGGTAGTGAGCTTGGTGGGAAGTCTGGCTCGGAATTTCCGGGAGTTGGTGTGCGGATCGTCCCACCACTGTGGGAATCGTCGCGGAGGCAACTCCTGTGGATAGTGGCATGTTGAGTGGAGGGATGACCTGGCAAAGAAATGCAGAAACTGAGTTGGCAGAACGATGATGACGGCATATGATCTATGCATGATTGCAGTGTGCTGTCTGTGGGTTGAAGGGACATGGAAGCTGTCGAGGGATGAAAAACGTTGGACGATTTTGAAACCTCATAGGTGATGCGAGGTGACCTTAATCAGATTAAAGCTGCGTCGGAGATAAAGGATAGCTCGAGCCTCATGAGAGATTTTTCCATCTTCTCGGAAGAGTGGAGCGGACTTCGTTCCGCTGCATCCGGGACAAGCGGAATCCTTGGCATTTAAATCACAGCCTCATCAGCTGTGGCTGGTGACTGACTCAGCTACCCCATGTAAATTTGATATCACGTCGCGTCCACGAAATCCCAAGCCATGACGCGACTGGATTTTTGATTTATCCACAACGCGAATGTCCGACAAACATTCAATTGTTTACATTCGAGGTTGAGCGGCGCACATCACTCCTCTCTGCCATTTACACCATGGCGCCTGCACGAGTACCAGCGAAACGGATTCTAGGTGAAGCTACGAACACTCGAAGAAATATTCCATCTTCTCCTGCATCCGCAAAGAAGCGCAAGCTCGAACCGACTTCGTCTCCAGCGACGAGGTTCAAGAGCACTCAGAATGGACCCAAAGGGAAGGTTGGCTCCAGCCAGCCTAGTCATTTCGAGACTGAGGTACTGGTGAAGATGACGCAGGATATGGCGGGTTTGAAGAAGAGCAATTCGGAAAAGGACCAAGCGTGGGCACGACCGAGCTTAGCAGACTTCGACCCCAAGAAAGATAGTCTTTGTTTTCAGCAGATTGAATGCGAGGAAGGGACCTTTGAGGACGGGAAAGCTTGTGTCAAGCTGTTTGGCGTCACGGAGGTAAGTTCTGACGCATCTTTGATCCGCCACACGCTGACCATCTTCAGACTGGCCACTCTGCAATGCTCCATGTAACAGGCTTTTTGCATTATCTCTATATAGGTAAACGACTTTCTTGGTCCCCACTTGCTGTCGAGTCCACTTTAGGGAGATAGGTACTAATCTGCTGCAGCGGCACCTGTGAATTTCACTCCACACGACTGTGACGGTTTCAAGACGTACCTCGAGTCCCAGATTGCACAGCATCAACCTGCTATACATCACGTCCAGCTAGTCATGCGAGAGAATTTGTACGGCTTTTCAGGGAATCAGCAGAATCCATACATCAAAATCACTGTCACAGACCCGAAATTCATAAACAAGGTCAGGAGTACATTTGAGACAGGAAACACCAATTACAAGAGCATGTGGAAGAGCTCGGATGGTATCTTGACATTTGACAGTATTCAGTATGTCTTGAGATTCATGATTGACTGCAAGGTATGTTCTTCCTTGATCTGTGGGCACAGGTTCTGACCAAAACCAGATTTCTGGCATGTCTTGGGTTGAAGTGCCATCTGGAAAGTACGACATAGTGCCGCAGCACCAACGGCATTCAAACTGTCAAATCGAAGCATCAGTATCATACCGAGACCTCATAGCACACAAGCCGGAAGGAGAATGGGCAAAAATGGCTCCTCTTCGAATTCTATCCTTTGATATCGAATGCGCTGGACGCAAAGGCATCTTTCCAGAAGCACATCAGGATCCTGTCATCCAAATTGCCAACGTTGTCACTCGATATGGAGAGAAGAAACCTTTTGTCCGAAATGTTTTCTGCCTTGATACCACCAGTTCGATCGTCAATACGCAGATCTTCGAGTTCGAGAAGGAGGAGAAGATGTTAAGTCAATGGAGAGACTTCTTGGAAGAGGTAGATCCTGACATCATCATTGGATACAACACTTCCAACTTCGATTTCCCCTACCTTCTCGACCGAGCAAAACATCTAAAGGTTGCAGGCTTCGACAAGTGGACACGATTACACAGCGCCAGATCTGTGTCGAAAGAGACTAATTTCTCCAGCAAGCAGATGGGAAATCGTGATACTAAGGCGACCAATACCAATGGACGACTACAACTTGATTTGTTACAACTCGTTCAACGCGATCACCAACTGCGAAGTTATACGCTCAATTCGGTCTGTGCTCAATTCCTGGGCGAGCAGAAGGAAGATGTGCACCACACAATGATCACTGAGCTTTTCAACGGAACTCCGGAATCAAGACGTAGATTGGCTGTTTACTGTTTGAAAGATGCCTACTTACCTCAACGATTGATGGATAAGTTATCCTGTCTCGAGAATTACACCGAAATGGCAAGAGTCACTGGTGTTCCTTTCAATTACCTTCTTTCTCGTGGACAACAAGTCAAGTTCGTCAGTCAATTGTTTCGAAAAGCTTTGGAGCAGAAGCTTGTCATTCCGAACCTTCGAACAGATGCATCCGATGAACAATACGAAGGTGCCACTGTCATTGAGCCAACAAGAGGATACTATGACGTTCCGATTGCCACACTTGATTTTGCATCGCTGTATCCCAGTATCATTCAAGCCCACAACCTCTGCTATACAACCCTGCTGAACAAAGCAGCAGTCGAAAAGCTAAACTTGGTCAGGGATGTTGACTACATCGTCACACCCAATAACGACATGTTTTGCACGACGAAGCAGAGAAAGGGACTGTTGGCCCAGATTCTGGAGGAATTGCTTACTGCAAGAAAGCAAGCAAAGCGAGAACTCGCGACTGAGACTGATCCTTTCAAGAAAGCCGTGCTGAATGGTCGACAACTGGCCTTGAAGATCAGTGCCAACAGTGTCTACGGTCTGACTGGTGCTACGGTCGGCAAACTTCCTTGTCTCGCCATTGCCAGTAGTACTACCAGTTACGGTCGTCAGATGATTGAGAAGACGAAGGAAGAAGTGGAGAAGAAGTACACGATTGCCAATGGATACTCTCACGATGCCCAAGTCATATATGGTGACACCGATTCGGTCATGGTTAAATTTGGCGTCAAGGATCTGGCCACGGCAATGAAGTTGGGTGAGGAGGCAGCAACGTTTGTTTCGTCCAAGTTCATCAAGCCTATAAAGCTTGAGTTCGAGAAAGTCTACTTTCCATATCTTCTCATCAACAAGAAGCGATATGCTGGTCTGTATTGGACGAACCCAGACAAGTACGACAAGATGGACACCAAGGGTATCGAGACTGTTCGCAGAGACAATTGTCGCTTGGTTCAGAACGTCATTGAGACAGTTCTCCGGATGATCTTGATCGACCAAGACGTCCAAGGTGCTCAAGAGTAAGTCTATCCTCGCTATCCAGATCTCAACACTAACAAGATCCAGCTATGTCAAGGATACGATTTCGGATCTCTTGCAGAACAAGATCGACATGTCAAAGCTTGTGATCACAAAAGCACTCGCGAAGGCCGATTACACTGCCAAGCAGGCACACGTCGAGCTTGCAGAACGAATGAAGAAACGAGATGCCGGTTCAGCGCCTACTCTTGGAGACCGTGTCGCCTATGTCATCATCAAAGGTTCTGCAGGCGCCAAGAACTTCGAGAGGTCCGAAGATCCGATCTTCGTGCTTGAGAACAACATTCCCATTGACACGAAGTACTATCTCGACAACCAGCTCGCCAAACCTCTAGGCAGAATCTTCGAGCCTATCCTTGGCGAAACAAAGGCAAACTCCCTGCTAGCAGGCGACCACACACGCTCAATATCGGTCGCCGCTCCCTCCATTGGCGGGCTCATGAAATTCGCCAAGAAAACCTTTACCTGCATGGGCTGCAAGAAGCCTCTCGTAGGTAAAACCGAAGCCGAAGGAGCAGTATGCTCCAACTGCGCCCCTCGAGTAGGAGAGCTCTACCAAAAGACCTTGAGCAAAGTCAGTGATCTCGAAGTGCGATTCAGCAGACTATGGACACAGTGCCAGAGATGTCAGGGTAGTATGCATTGTGAGGTTATTTGCTCCAGCAAGGATTGTCCGATTTTCTACATGCGTATGAAGGCTAAGAAGGATGTGGAGGATGCCGGAAAGGAGTTGAGTCGATTTGATAGGGATGCTGCTGCTTGGTAAGGGACACGTTTTACTGTTGTGCTTTGTGATGAGAACAGAGATGAGCAATGAAAGCATGGGTGGCATGGAGTTTTGGTGTTTCGGATCACGGCAATGGCTTTCATGACGAGGTACTCATGTTGTAGATGGAGAAACTTAATGGCATACTTTTGTGCTTTAGGTGGTCGTGCTGGTAGTCGTGCAGCTCTACCCCGTATCTGGGTCCACCGACAGACTCTATATACAACCCACCATACCTTCAAGACATGCGAGTAGTCTCAATTCCTTGACAATGCATGACACCATCTCAGTGAGGGTGCCGCAAAACAAAGGGAGTCGTCGTCGCCGTTGATCTTAGGGGTGGGGACTCGAGCATATTACGATCAGCTCCAGTTTGTGGTTCAGCCTTCGTCGACACAATTGTCACAGGGTCCAGTGGTCTTAGGAGCAATTCGGGATTGTGTTTGGCGTGCACGCTACACACTCCAGAGCTAAAATCTGTTATCCTTACTAATTGTTTGGAAGATGGCAAATTTCGCTAGCATTCGTACCTCACTCAGGGTAGTGTTGCATTCCTATCTACTGCTGGGAGGTTGATGAAAGAATCTTGTTTAGGATCATGTCCGCCACTACAGCGACGGAGGTCTTCATCAACCCCAATGGGACATGTTTACGTTTCTGTTTGTTCTATAACTTTTCAGTTTTCTGTGTGGAGTGAACAAGAAATGCAGGTCGGCTTTGAAGCCATTCGCCTCTAGAGGTTTAGCTCCTAGATAGCTGACCCAGCAGACATTGATCGAACCATCGAATCTTGAATTATTTTGGATCGTTTCTCGTCTGCGGCTTTCACTCTTCGCCCATCACGCTGGAACTGGTGTTAAACCCCATCATCACGTGCGTGTGGAACGGGAAGGGGTGCTCTCCTGCTCTCCTCCTATTCATATAACCTCAAATGCGCAACTTGTCGCCTCCCAAACAAAGTGTCAATTACGGTGGTCCAGAGGTAATGACGTCCCTGTTCCCATTCCTAGAAACTTAGGAAATCATGGGTTCGAGTCCCAGCTGTAGCATTTCTTCTTTTTTGAACCTCTCCTACTTGATGCAATGCCGTTATAGATATTTTCCTAGTTCGAATTATCTTTCTTCTGTGCATTTTGCGCACTCTGGTGCGACTCATTTGGCTTTCTATGGGAGTAGGCCATTGCTGTCGAGGAAGCCGCAGCTGTGATTCTTGCCATTATGGGAAAGAGAGTCAGGTGGCAGCCAACGATGTTGGCAGAACATTGAATATCAGCAGTGCCGATCATTCAAGTACTCTAAGTAGGTACTTAGGGTTTGAATTTCATCTAGGTGGAATCTCGTTATCCGTCATTGAGTCGCCAAATCCATCTAGCTCCCGTTCCATAGCGAGTACCAGTCCATTTTCAAATCTTGGGTATAAAGACCGCTCCCCATACATCTTTATCATAAATTCTCAATAAATGGACGATATAAATTTCAACTTGACTTATCTGGATTTCATCCTCGCAGCATCAACGCTCCTATCAAGCATATATTTGATCCAACGATCTCTTCTTCTCACGTGACTGATATCGAGATGCTACCACCAGAAATCGCTATCAAGGTCAGCCAACGCCGCAGCCGAATTCAACAAGACAAATGGTCATTTCGTCTAGGAGTTTTGAGACACTGTCTCGGACTTTCCAACGGCGACGATGCCATTGCAAGCAAGTCTTACTTTTCCAACGTGCTCAACTCAAGGAACACCACATTTGAGGATCCTGTCTTCGTTTCCCTCGACACAGAGGGCTTCCACATCAGGGAACTGGGCATCTCCATTCTTGATACTAGAGACCTAAGATGTGTACCAGCGGAGTTTGACTTGTCACGCAAGATCTCAAGCCATAACTACATCCTCTTCAAAACCAAACTAGAAGAAAAACGACGCTTCAAATTCGGTACTTCCAAGCGCCTAGAACCATGTTGGATCCGATGGACACTCGAGAAAGTCCTTCGCACAGGATCACTTGACCCGTCTTGCACCGAGCCTCGAAATGTCATTCTCGTCGGCCATAGCATTTCTACAGATCTCCAAATCCTAGCTTCGCAAAACAAGGGGAAATTCAAGTCCTGACCACTCACCCAAAAGTGATCTGGAACTTCAACGCCGCCCTTCTCAGCGATCTCAACACATGGATCCCTATCGCAATGAACGTTCAACAAACCGGCGGAGTAGGAACCTTGTGCTTTGGCTCTGTACCAGGACATAAAGAGTGGATTGGTCAACCGGCCGTTCTACAGGTTATCCAGAATGCGCCTGATGGGAAGCTGTATCAGTATGATGCCGGGAAAAGGAGATACATCTGTTCAACGCTGATGAGAATTAGTGTGCCCCTATCACCTTCGTAGAAGGATCTCCTGATCCAGGGCCAGCATGCTCCAACTCCACTAGCGTAGTAGCCGCTTGGCAACCAGGAACTGGTAGCGATACAGGCAGCTCTACTCCTGCTTCAAGCAGTAGCGTTGTGGCAAGCTCTTCCTCGGCAAGCCAAATAGCATCTTCAATGTCTATGGGGATGTCTATGTTTATGGGAGCTACACCAAGCAGTTCATCCTCCATGATGATGATGTCTTCAATGGGATCGTCAAGCTCCAAAGTTATGTCTGCGTCCTCGGCGGCATCAACAGTTGCAGCATCAAGTGCAGCGACTTCGCATAGTCTCGTTTCGCTCTCCCAAGCCACGGGTACCTTTTCCTCTGCTCCGGTACAGTTCACGGGTGCTTCTGAAAAGAATCGTGTCGAGGCGGGAAAGGCTTTGATCGGTGTAGGATTTGCGGCATTGGTCGCTGTTGGACTTTAAGAGTAAAGAGTTACAATTTCAAGTGTTCGGGGGGTTGTCTTGTTTCATTTCTTTGGCTGCTTGCCTACATTCTAATATTGTACTCTATTTTCGTCCGGGGGCTTCGTGTACTCGTCTTATTCGTACGGTAAAAGGTTTCCGTTAGTTTTTACAGACGAATACTCAAGGCCAAGAACTCAAACTTACACTTTGACACGCAAACAAGCGGAATCGAAATAGCCTTGAAAACCCCTGGGAGAGTCGTGTTGCTGCCTAGAACAAATTTTTCCTCAGCTTACGGATGATCAAGACTTCGAGACCAACAAGATTCTGGCGGTACATACAGCTATCTTGTTATTTAATTGATCTTTCCTCGATTGTGCTCAGAACGGAGAATGTTAGACTTTGATGGCCCGATGTCCCAATGACGGTTAAATCAGAAAGACTTGGCAGCACCAATAGTACTGGGCTCGAAATGAACTACATTTGAGCACTCACAATCAATAATTAATTAATCGACAGGGGACGTGAGCTGATTTAAGGCGTCGAGTAGTCCAAGTCGTGATTACCCAGGTCATCATCAGACGTACGTGCGGCATAAAGTGAGCAGCTTTCTCCTGGCTGCCATTATTGATCTGCAATCAAGCCACACAACCTTCTCTCAAAACACACAACCACTGGCACTATGCAGCTTTCCGTCATACTCTTTCTGTGCTCCTCTTTGATCGCTCTCAGCAACGCGCATTTCGTGCTTCAGTCTCCAGTTTCTTTAGGATATTACGACGTAGCAGAGGCAACTGGACCATGCGATACCTTCAACCTGACAAATAGAGATAATGTCACGTCCTGGCGGGTGGCTGGCTATCCAGTGCACGTACTCACTACCCACAACAAAGTAGTTTTTGAATACCGAGTCCCACTGTTGAACGACACCAATACTTGGGTCAACATCATCCCTCCAATCCAGGAAACCGGTGTTGGCGACTTTTGCCTTCCTGCTGTACCTGGGTATCCACCGTGGGTTGGACTTGATTCTGTGCTTCAGATGGTGCAATTTGCACCTGACGGGATTCTTTACCAGGCAAGAAATCCATGGTACAATAATGAGAATTTCCCAAGCAGGAATAACCACCACATCAGCGGATGAGGTTGGGCACCTGAGCTAACTATCTGGTGATAAGTGCGCAGCCATAGTTTTCTCAACAGATAATGCTGCACCCGTACCTCCAGCTTGCAGGAAGTCCTCGGATGTGGCCGCGGTGGTCACTTCTTATGCCTCCACCGTGCCATTCGGAACTCTGCTCGTTACTTCTTCTATATCCATGTCCATGTCAATGCCAACAGGAACTATTCCTGCATCCACAACAGCCACAGCTTTTCAAAACACGACTACCACGCAGGCTAGCAAGACGAGCAGTGCTTCTGCCTCAGCCGCAACGACTTCGAAGGTCGTATCGGGTGCTGAGACTGGGATCAAGATTCAAACGATTTTTGGATGGTGGACGCTCTCAGCGGCGATTCTGGGAGCGTGGATGGTATGACGGGGGGCGTGCTGTGGGAAAGGAATTATGGGGAAAAGCATTCGAAGGTCTCGTTTCTATTTTGATTTTGTCGGTAGTATTTGATGCCTTGATATCAATCAAACTCTGTGTTAGTCGAAATGTGAGCAGAAATGATGAGTTGTAATTGAGACGTTTTTGCTGTTGTGAATGCGCATTTGACTGTTCAGGTTCAAAAGAAGTGAATTGATCTTGCTTCAAGTAGACAGAGCATCACGGGCCGGTTTGGATAGAATGAGGATCAAAAGTATTATTCTGCTTCCCTCTACTAGTTTTCATGCTGTCTAAATCTCAGATGGTAGCGATGGATGGTCCTCTGGTGTACCGTGGAAACTTTCAGTTGATTGCTCGCACATCAGTGAACTGTTGTGCAGGCGCTCGCTAATATTAGGGGCTCGCTTATGCTACAGGCTATTTAAAGGGGCTGACGGTACGAAAATTTAGCTGTCAGCTTGCTGATGTGAACAACAACATGCAGAAAATGATGCGCTGCAATAATAATTACATGTGCGGTACAGGATGTAGTTTTCCTGAGCCTCGAGAGCACAGCACCTCGAACTAGTCAATCAAAGTGACATCGGCCGCATCCTGTCAGCACTTTTTACCAATGCGCGAAAGGGTCTAAGATCGCAGTTTGTCCGCATTGGGGTTGGATCGAGAATGCCACTGAGAATGGTGGGGGAGCTGAATGCCAGGAGACATCGATTCGCTCCGGAACTGCAGCAAGGAATCGTCGCTTACGGGACCAAGTACAAGGTCCAATACGAAGCGATCGACAAGATGCATCTGTTCAGGTACCAGGTTACTCCAATAAAGATAAAGTTTGACTGTTTTCTAACGTTTTGCGATGTCGCAGTCACGATCCATCTGATGTCCTTGGATCAGCTTCCCAAGCAAGGTTGAGGAATGGACAGCCACCGCTGTAATCGATCCTATGTTTAGCTGCATCGACCTCTAGAAGAAAATTTGCGAAATGAGGCTCATATGGGCGTCATCCTGCACTCAGCCTATGCTATATAAATCTTCTCGCTTTTCCCTCTAAGGTAGACTGTGAAGACATTCTTTTCCCATCACTTCTCTCTTGTGTTTCCAGCCATGCGTCTCCCGCAACTATCTGGACTCTCCCAGGCTCTCGCAACCTTATATTGTGCAGGAACAATCGCGGCCCAGTCAACTTCCAAATATCCCACCTACAACTTCACACAGCAAGTAGACCATAGTGGCAACAATTCGGCAACTTTTAACCAGAGTTACCAACTCGTCACTGACTTCTTTAGAGCCGGAGGGCCGATCCTTTTCCTTCAGGGTGCGGAGCAAGGAATAAGCTCAAGTCCAATCGAGAATGATATCATCATGGACTGGGCAGAGGAACTCGGTGCAGCTCTCGCCGTTCTGGAACATAGATTCTTTGGGACAAGCATTCCGGAGTCCTTCGATGGATCATTGGCTTCATTTGCGCCACTTAGCCTGGACAACGTAATGGAGGATGCTGTTTCATTTATCGAATTCATCCAGAAAAGTGTACCTGGCGCTGCAAATAGCAAGGCAATTGTCACCGGAGGTATGTTGGCTTGATATCCTCATAACACGCCGACACAGATTAACCATGATCAGGATCATACGGTGGGAACTTGGCTCTCGTTTTTCGAGTCAAACATCCGGAGACATTTTACGGAAGTTTTGCATCTGCGCCCCTAACTGAGTCCTTTGGCCCACTAGCAAGCAACACAGACAAGTTCCGGGCATCCGAAGCGGTAAGCTAAGTTTTGGTAATCTTACTTGGTATGAAGTACTTGCTGACAGGAAGACAGCTTTCGAACATCTACTATGATGCATCTACATTGGCTGCCCAAAGAATCCAGAGTGCCATGCTGCAGTTTTATGGTTGCATCGTAGGCATGTTAAACCAACCCTCTTCCTGCGATGGACTAACACGGTTTCGTAGGAAAGAACTGCACTGAAGCAATCCCTGATCTGAATTTGTGTGGCCCTGCTCCTAATGCAACACAATTCCCTGCCCTGTATGGGGCCTCCATTTCAACATACCGCTACGCTGCACTATTCAACTATCCAATCCCAGCTGTATATGCTGTAAGTGCTTCTTCTTGGCCGACTTTTCTCTGCGGTCTCAAATCGTCGTTCAAATCACTAACACTATCAGCCACCATATCCACTCCAATACCTAATCAACGCCACTCTCGCAGCTTCAACACCGGGCGAAGTACTTCGCATACCCTTAGCCATGACGAACTGGCAAGAAGATCTCTCAGAATGCGTCAACTGGAGCAGCCCCAACATCACCGGTCAACTCGCCGGCGTGTCCATCGCCGATTCATGGTTCTACCTCCAATGCCAATACTACCCCATTTCCGAAAGTGCCGTCCCACCCGGAGACCTATTACCTCCGACCGATGTCACCACCCGGGTGGAAGTATGCTCAAATCCAGAGTGGGAGAGCAGCATCTATAACTCTTCGAACGAGTTCTGGCAACAATACCTGGGAACGGCAGATGAGATTGTGGACAACACGACGCGACTGCTTATTTTGCAAGGTGGATACGATCGTGATCAGGGTGTCGGCATGCCGAACCTTACGCTGACCGATGACCGTCAGCACTCGAGGGTGATCTTTACTTCTGGTCTTGGACATACGGAAGATATGTTTGGTGAAAGTGTGCTACCGAGAGGGGTTCGACCACAGTTGGATGCGGTGCGGGACACGAAGTTGGAGTACTTGAAGCAGTGGTTGGGGATGTATGATGCAGCGAATCTTTGGAATGCGACAACGGTAAGTTCTCACCACGCCTGACTGATACTTGTCATTGTCTCATGATCCTTCAGAGCTAACGATACTAGGTATCTTCGTCAACATCTTCCTCCTCATCCGCGTCCTCTTCTTCCACATCCACCTCCGCCTCTTGGAAGATTGGATACAATTTGCTTAACATGCTTGTCGGACTCGTTTCCTCTGTCTTTTTGTTTCATTTGTTTGCGTAATTAAAGCAGTTTTCTCGCGGCGAAATGTGAAACAGGCAGTATTATAAAGGAATATTTTCATGAGATTTGCTCACTCTTTCTTTGGACCTGAGCAGCTGCTGTTTTAATTTATAAGGGTTTTTGTTGCTCAATAAGAACCACATAAAACTTACAAATTTTGTTTCCTCCTTGAGCTACCTCCCCAAAGCAGGCCACAAACGAAAAGCCTTCTTATACCACACCACGGCCTCCTCCCCCTTTCCGGCATCTTCCAACCCCTCAGCGATAGCCAACGCCCTCCTTCCCCTCTTCTCATCACCCCCCTCACCCTCACATAACCTCTCAAAATCAAACTCTTCATCCCTCCAATACATCACATCCGTCCGCAGCAGATACTTAACTCCCTCCCTCAACTCCCCGCCATCATGCCACACATCATCACGGAAGAGGAGTGCTTGGCCGAGCACGGGTTGGACGCTGGCGATCACCTCGTGGTTTGGAGATAGGAAGCGCGTTGCACCGCCATTGGGCGAGGGGACGCTGGCTAGGTAGATGTTGATGGTCATGAACGCCTGCTCGTTCACAGACTCGAGACGTCGGCCGTCTGTATGTGCGGAGAATTTTCCTCCTGGTTCCCATTGTACCACCTGTCAACTGACTTTTCTTCTATTTCATTTTACCCTATTTTGTTCTCAGACAGGAAGTGAGGCGAGGGAATATACCTAGCGTGTACCGACACAACCTAAACGTCTCGTTTAGCCCTCGTACCGTCCAACCCTCTCCATCCTTATCAACGACCTTCCCTATTTCCCCCTGGAAGAGAGTTGCAATCCGCGACCAGAGCAGGGACGCAAGCGCCGGATCGGCGAATACCTCTCGGTCGCGGATGGTGGTTGGCGTTATGTTTGAGGGGATCAGGTTCGTGTGTGTGTCGATTATAGAGTTGCATTCGGTGAGTGTGAGGAGTTTGGGAATTAGGTAAATTGAGCGGGGTGGGGAGAGGGTTGGGATGGGAACGGTTTGGAGGGTTGGGGGCGATAATAATATTGGTGTTGACATTTTTGCTGCTTGAATGCAAGGGCTTGAGTGAGAGCAAGTGTTCGGTCAGGAAGTGAATTTTGATCGAAAGAAGTGGAGTGGTGTTAGAAAGAGATATGAAGGGGATCGAGCGTCAACTCATTTTGAGATGGGAGGTTTAATAATAATAATTAGTGCATTGAGACTTCGGCGGAGCATTTATTACGCCTCTGACTACTCACCGTTAGGCATATATGTATGTAATTGTTCCTTTATTGTATCCTTGTATTTTGGTTTGGACTCGGCATGACTCATGCCGACCACTTGCCTGGAGGCTGAGTCCAGACGCAGCCGGTAGAGTGATCCCGCACTTCCCACAGCCCTAAAAGAACCCCATCTCGCGCACGATTTCCTTTCCCCTCTGTCGCGCTCTCTCTAGCCCCGGCTCGTTCAGCCCCTGCAACCTGACGTCCAACATGATGCAGAGAAATTCTCCAAGCGATGTAGTAACTCCACCTGGACTTTTAAAATCTTGTTCTGCGATTTCCTGTTCCTCTGGCTTGCGATTGGCATTTTCTGCAACGATGAGTGTGTTTTGAATGGCTTTCATATTGACAATGCGGATGTACAACTCGTCTGCAGGTTTCGAATCTTGTGGGACGTGGGGAAGCATGATGGAGATCAGTTCTTCTTGCAAGCTCTGGAGGCCACGGACAGTGGCTAGTATATCCTCAATATTCATGGTGGATGTTCGAAGTGATACCATAGATTTGATGTTGCCAACTCAAAGAGTGTTGGGAAAACTGGTTTTGTAGTACCGGTCCATTGGTAAAGTGAATCCTGG
This sequence comes from Mollisia scopiformis, assembly GCF_001500285.1. Taxonomy (NCBI): domain Eukaryota; kingdom Fungi; phylum Ascomycota; class Leotiomycetes; order Helotiales; family Mollisiaceae; genus Mollisia; species Mollisia scopiformis. The sequence continues at coordinate 875,726 of NW_017263607.1, forward strand.
GGACAATCACAAAACTAACACAACCTCATGGTTGACTCCAAAAATGCGTATTCTCTTGTGAATAACCTTGATAGCTGCAACGAGAGTCGCATACAGCTTATAATATATTAGTTTATCAACATATTGTTCGGCAGCTTTCCTGTAAGCGGTTGATAACCATGTTTGGCAGAGTCTGGCGCTTCTTCCGAAATCCTGGTACTCGCAGAAATACAGTACAATTACCCCAACACGGTGACAACTCTTCAGAGAATACGCCGTCGCAAAGTGGCTGGCCTCTTGTTAGTGGCACATACCCTGAAGAGCAGCCAGGACATCAAACGGTGATAAAGTTTCTTTCACACAGCAACAAAGCCAAGATGAAGATATTCTATTCCGCACTAGAGGCAGCTTATGACAAGTGCGTTCAAGAGTCCATTGACCAAGCGCAGCCTCTCGGTTCTGTCAACTGGACAGAAGTTCTATTCATGGCTCCCAGCGGGAAAGCGGTCAGCTTGAAAGAAGCTGAAGACTTTGCAGTTGAGTTGGAAATGGAGGACCTGCTTAAAGATGGACATGAAGACAAGCTAGCTTCGGAGTGGATAGCGAAAGCTAGTGCTCGAGGTTGGATTTAAAGACGCAATTGATACGGGCTGTTAAGATGTACAGTACACAAATCTGGTCAAGGTTCGCGAGTAATACATTTGTTCACGTCTTGACTGTAAACAGTGGTCAAAGTTTAATGTTATATAATACATAAGATTATCGACGCCGAGTGTAGCTTATTATCGCACATCGCCGCAGCTAGCATAGTAGTGAGACCACTCAAAAGCTATTCCTCTTACAATATCTTAGCGACTCCCGTGCAAGAGTTTTCTCCTGTCCATCCACAAAGAATTTCTCTACCTTTAGATTTCTGTGGAACTTGATAGCATCCCAGAGATTTGATTCTTTTCCAGACGGTGTCCAAAGCTTAATATCCCAACATGGATGTTCATCAAATAGAATCTCGTCCTTATGTTTCCTATTCACCATGTTGCAACGTTGACCAATGCCCCCACAACCACTCGTTCGTATGCATGAACTTTCGCTGCATCAGCCGGATCTGTGATGTAGTCAAACATCGTTGCTTTCTTTCTGAAGTCCGTCGTTCTTGGGTTGATAGCGGCAATGTCGAAGATTAAGGCGCATAGCTCATCGTCCGTCATGGCCATGATCAATGAAGAAAAAGACTTTCGGGCTTCCTGCAGGGAGTCTTTCTCTTTCTTGTCATCCGTTGGTCAGATGTAGATGTGACGTCACTAAAGTCTTATAAGGCTGTTGCCAATCGTAACGTGTCTTCTGGTCGAATGGTTCTCAAGAGTCATCAGTCGTCCAGAGCTGTGAGTGTCGTTCCAATTGGTTTTCAGTAATGACGAACAATCCCAATCATGAGCACTGCGCAATGATTCAAGTAGAGCTTGTAGCACTCAAACAAAGCCGAGCTATTGTATATAAAGTCCTTTCCCGTCTGGGCATAAGAATATGAATGTCTTGAAACTAAGATCGAACCCCACATCAAAGACGAAGATATCAGTTCACAAAATGTCATCAAAAGCCATGGAGGTATCCAGAGACGTTGAGAAAGGGTTGCAAACTTTGAGACAACTCTCTATCGACGAGGTTGAGAGAGACCTAGAAAGACAAAGGATGGACGCTGTATCTGCATACGATAAAGAATCGGACGATCTTCGACGAGTTCTAGTTCACATGCCCACAGAACAGATTCGACTTAAGGTGCTCGCATTATTCACCTCGTGCACAAAGTTGGACATCAAGTTATTGGCTGTGATGAGGCGCAATCTATACGGTGCCGACGAGGCTTTACCGTCCCCTGAGTTCAAGGCTCCGAATGGGAGGAAGGTTTCTGTGTACGACGTGGAGGAAGTTGTTCGTATAGCGGAGGATTCGGGGTATCGTAGTCAAGACGTAGAGAAGAATAAGCTCGCCGCGGGTAAAATGCTCGAGTTGCTTACCTCCCGCAAGATGATCTGAGCTGAAGTGCTTGGAAGAAGGAGACAGTGGAATTTCTTCAAGGTAGTTCGTACCAATGCATGGTCTTAACAGAAGATATCACCTCCTGTGCTTATCGCCTCTCAAATATCCGATCTTTATTGTAGAGTGAGAGCAAATCATAAGAAACGTTTAAAGATGAGAAGTATAATGAGATTGAATACTCCCATGCGCTTAAGGACTGCAATTAGTATATCTCGAGCTTCCAATAATGGATGGAAGACTATTCACAACGCACAATGACTACCCAAGTACGCTAGCATTTGACTACATGGCATTGTATAAATCTCTTTCAGTTTTTCCAATTGCTAAATACAAGCTAAGATGTACACACTAACACTTTCTCTTCTTTCCAGCTCCTTCGTATAAGGTTCCATTCTAGTAAAATAGCCCCGGCCATACATATACATCTCAACGAGCCTCTGATACTGATACGATTTAGGACTGTTAAGATAGGCGTTAAACAGTGTCTGGCCATACTGCGAAGACTTGTTAATTTTCGCTTTGGGCTATCGTCATCGCGTTAGAGAGCTATTGAAAGTTTGCGTTTGCAGTTGGCGTTGTAGATGATGATGCTGGATTGCTTGTAAAGTTAATCGTTCAACACACAGTGGCACACTGTACGCAGGTGAATAACAGATATCGCAGCTACAGGCAATCAACTGCTAGTGGAGTGTGCAGGCTTGGATGGACTGGGTTGACCAATAGGCTAGGTGCTGAGCAGTTACTACATAGCTACGGCGAGTCATGGGATCTAGAGGAAGAGACCATCAGTTCTTGTCACTGATCATCAGACATCCCTTGTCCTTAGGCTCCAGTCTCTTATTAATCCTTCCACAACTGTTATCGTTGTGAATACTCTGAAAAGCTCTGCTCCAATCACAACCATAGAGTTTCAAATTAAGGAGAAACGTCTACAAAAGGAAGGGCATCTCCCCTCTCAAGCATATCTTATCCATCATCCTCCACTATCGAACCGTTCTTCATCCACTGACAAAACAAAGACAACTTACCAAGAACACCCACCAAACGAACACAAGCACGAACCCATCAGAATGCCTCCCACTGCTGGCTACAACTGGCGGAGAATTGCTGAAGATGCCGATTTTTTTGAGACAGTCTTGCGACAAATTCAAATGCATTGCAAGGACAGTCCTGAGAAGATCCGAGCAGCGATGTTTGAAGAAATTGACATGGCAGGCTTCACGCCGCGACCAGGCGTCGGGCGTGGCTATGGCCGAGGTGGAGATGGATTCGCCAGACACGGCCCTGGAAGTCTCGAAGAATGGGGGCGAGGCGGACGAACATCCTATGTCGATCGAGGCTACCAAGATGACCAACGAGGGCACGAAGGTGATCGGAGCTTTCGAGATGATGGAGGCTACCAAGGCGATCACGGCCGAGGATACCAAGATGATCGACGACAATACCAAAGTGATCGAAGCTATCAGGATGATCGAAGTTACCAAAATGATCCAGGATATGACGGAAGCCGAGGATACCAGCAGGATCCGCCAAGATATGAAGATGCTCGAGGATACCCAAATGAGCGAGGTGATGGTAAAAGCGGATACTACAGCCGTGGTGGTCGTGGGAAGTGGTAATTATGTCTTATTTCGCAGTACAAGTTTGAGATACTGCGTTTCGTTTTAGGATAATTCTTGCATTAGCATATTAGCATGGCTTTTTTGAATGGTGTTGTCACCTGTACTTTACTGAGTGAAATGGTTTGCTACTTCAGCGTTTGATTGCTTGTATGGTAAGCTCATTCAAGCATGGGTGAAATCAAGAGGACTTATCAATGATAGATTTGTGCATCTAAGTGGCTGTCTTGAATGAAAAATCTATACTTGTATTTAATGGGAATAAACAATTGAGCTCGCGAAATTAAACAATGGAAGAGCTAGTCTTGTCCGCGTGGGTTTTGAATCACCTTTCAAAAACCCTTTATAAGCTCGCTGCGCTTTTACACGCATACTCTAGGTAAGTGCGAGTCCACTGGTCGTGATAGTAATTCGCATAGCAAGTATAGATTGTGATGTCTCGAGATTTGAAACAAGCAATTATCTACCTTAGCATCCAGGGACGGAGACTCGAAACACAACTATGTTACTGTCACAATCCATAGCTAAGGTCTTTACAAAGGAAAACACGCTCTCTTTTCGTAAAGCAACTAATTCATAATTTAGAATCCAAGGTTCGGGTCACAAAGTAACTACTTATCTAGCGTTCAATATACTACGCTACAGGAATGCTTGGAAAATCAATCATAAACCGGAAAGGAGAAACAGAACAATCAAGGCAACAATGGAAACTGTCTTGGCTGTGCGAAATGAGGAGGCTTGGAATGCTTCGCCCTAGAGATGCGAGGTTATCTATCACGCCATAGGATCGCGGAATTACGCTACACGTGGTTTGCAACCACTTTGAAATCATTCAAATCCCGACCAAAATCAATAAAGTCCCTAGGTATTCCTTCGTAATTCTATCGCTGTAGATCATTTCAACTTTGTCTCTAGGACATTCATACAAGTCATTATGCCAGGTGCAACGTTCCCCATTCTCCGGGTCGCGATTGTCGGCGGTGGTCCTGGAGGACTGAGCTCCGCTATCGCCCTCTCAAAACTCCCAAATGTCGAAGTCACAATCTATGAAAAAGCAAAAGAGTTGCAAGAAATTGGGGCTGGAATTCAAATTGGGTATAATTGTTGGAAAGTGCTCGAATTACTCGGCGTTGGCCGAGGAGTCCGAGGTCATGTGCAAGAGACCATCATTCATCGGTGCTTTGCCCTTGCATCCATTTGTGGGAACATACGCTTACGCGGACTTGCGACTGATAGGAATGGACTGAATGGCAAGCCCTTGAGAGAACAGAAATCTACTGCTGCAGAACCTCGATATCGAGGACAGCGAGTAAGAAGAACTCGTCTACAGGCTGCACTCATTGCCAAAGTCCCGGAAGGCGTGATCAAGTTGCGGAAGCGACTCATCTCATTAACCAACGTTGAAGGAGGAGGAGTTCACCTTGTTTTTGAAGATGGCGAAGAAGTCATCGCGGATCTAGTCATTGGAGGCGATGGAATCAGATCAGTGTGTGGTGTATCCTTGAGATCTATGCTCCTCAGCTAATTCCTCCATACCAGGTAGTACGAGAGAGTGTTTTTCCCGATCATGCAATTCAGTTTACTGGTAAGATTATAGACCTTCCGCCTTTGAATGATCACTACTCATTCATGACCAGGCAGGACAATCTGGCGAGTGATAATCCCCAAGTCACTTATCCTCGACATCCCAGAAATGACCTCGTCAACAGCCTGGTGGCATGGAACTGCAGGCCATTTCTACAATTGTCTGGTAGATGATCCCTCAGAGATACCAGAAGACGAACAAATGTTTGAGATAGCAGTACACAATGTCGTGCCAGCCGCAACGGTGAAAGAGAAGCGATTCAGTTGGGGCATACCCGCGACCAATGAGAGAGTCGAATCCCATTTCACAGAATATGACCCCAGAGTCCGAGATGCGCTTTCTAGAGTCCCGCAAGGACTTTGGAAGGAGTTCTCATCGTTTTCGGGTCCGAGACTGAAGAAGCTTATTGCTTGGGATAAAGTGGTCTTGATTGGTGATGCGAGCCACCCACTCACTGGTAAGAACTGAAACATCTCACTGTGAACTGGACTGACTTGTCTGAATCAGGTGCTTTTGGCTCAGGCGCAGCTTTTGCTATGCAAGATAGTTGGATTCTTGCTCAAGCTATTCCCCACACTCTCTCGTTTTCTCAACCGCTCGCATCTGCACTGGATATTTTTGACTCAATTCGCTCCCCATACTACCAGAGAATGTTCGTACAGCTACCTCGATTCCTGATATGCTTAACTCCTGTGCTAATGTATTCGTCATGATGTAGGTATGAGCACCTCGATCACCAAGGGAAAAAGATACAAGATGCTAAGACGAACAACCCACAGCAGACCTTCGAAGAAAGCTTGGATGTGAAGGTCAAAAGTTTTGGTGGAGAAGCCCTTTCCTGGATTTATCAGAACGATATTCAAGAAGTATGGGAAGAGTTCGTCCGAAATGAGAAGGAACATGGCAAGCAATCACTGAAGTAGATAGAGGCATTAGACTTTCCAATCACTCGTGTGAGATACAAGAGCCCGAGCCACAGCCTAGTGTTGGCAAGCAGGCATGCCGCCTAGAAGAACTTTCTTCCAAATTTCTCCTTCATGACGATCTTTGGGTTCGGAAAGTTTGAGTTCAAGCTGATCTTTTAAGCATGAATTAGAGAATAGATGCGCTCTTGATGTTTAATTCAAACTTGTCATTAAACTCAGTCCCCTGAGACGATTGACACTTGTGTTAGCAAGCTGTACAAGATAAGCGATGTAGCTATTCACGTGCCTCGAATCGAGCTCAATTGGGCTTCATTTTGCGAGAGTAGTGTAATTGGCCTTTTTCCCTCATTGCCATGAACGCATTCTCCAATCGCGATGCTTCTAGTTTCAGCCCGACAAGGCTCGCACTCAGCCACTTTGAGCCTATTGGGACGACGTTGATGGCTGAAGCAAGCCTTCGGGGATCGCTTGGCACGCGATCTCAACGCGGGTAATCATCCCACCGATCATTGCCATGTTGCTGTCGCCATGAGCCAATAAACTTGACTGTAGTTTTCAGGTTCAAATATATGGTCCAAGATCATGAGTCGGATGCGCTATAATGGCTTTCGAAAATCCCGCTGCCATGATCAGTTATAAAGTGTTGTGAGCGGAGAGCAGATCGAGCATTCATCTTGCAATCGATATCTCCACATAGATACAAACGCAAACATTTTCACCATGCGTTGGCTTCCTTTTGTTGCTCAATATTGGTGCGTTGCAGCGATAGTTCTAGCTTTCCATGCGCTTTTCGCAGGTGTGAGCAACGACGGGCTAGAGGCTGCTGCCATAATCACCGTATGTCGATTTTCATCTCGTCTGAAGCTTGGGTTACTTGTGGATGGCTGGGTTTTTATACGCAGAGACTAACAGGAATAATTTTGTAGTTCAATACTTCATCGCTTGGCCTCTCCGACTATTACCAGGTGAACTCAACTTTCCACGCCAATATCACAGCTCTTGTACCTACTTCAGTCACGAACCCAAGCTCGATAACTCAGTACCTTCAGATTCAGGACTGGTATTCGATTCACTACCTCTCTACTTGTTCCGGATCTTTCGCTATAGATCCCACCACTAACCTTCTGACGTCCATGAAGACAAACATTACTTGTACAAATCAGAAGTCGGGTTATGTTTATACACTTTCGGACATCTTGCGCAAGGAGCTGCCGTCAAGCGTGGCGTCACTGGCAGCTGAGATTACCCAAGTATCATACTATACGGCACCTTGGATCGCGCTTTGGTACATCGGGCTCATTACCGCTCTTATTGAGATAGTCATCTTGCCCATGACTTGGGCAGGTAAGAGAAGAATCAACGGCTATAGTTTCCTTGTCACATTTGTGAGTTCCACTCCATTCTGCTCGTCATCTTCCCCACCACTTCTTGGTCTTTTCGTTTCTAATGAATGCTATAGATCTCATACATTTCCTTCCAAATCAGCGCTGCCTTAACAACTGGACACTCCCTCGGGGCATATCACAGCTCCACTCTGCCACCTGCTCTGTATTCCTCGGAGTTCTTCGCTTTCATGTGGCCGTGTATGTGCTGCATGCTGGTCGTGTTGATCTTGGTTCATATGGAATGGAAGTTTGAATTATGGACCTTGAAAGGGGACAGAATTACTCTGTACAGAAAACCACCGTACAAGAGTTGGAGCTTGTTGGATTCCTGTTACGACAGAAAACCTGTCAAGACTGATGCTGGAAGGGGTGAAGAAGGATGGGAGATGCAGTGAGATATTGGTTGGACATCGAACATAGTTTATGATTTGGTCATGGTCTTTATGGAGTAAGTGTTGGGATACGCCTTGAGAGCTAGTATGTATTGCAGTTACGTTTTTAGCGTATGGCGCTATGTAGTTGGTCGAAGATTGTCTCATAAGGTGACGACTACTCAACTACACTTTGCAGTCAGCTGTCTAGCTAAGTTAAGTTGCGGGTACAAGGCGGACTTAACTATTCGATCTCGCCACGTCTTGGACATCAGGCATATAATATCCTCGGAATTTCAAACTTACCATGATTACTAGCAGGGTTAATTGTTGCTTACTGTGTAGTTGTACCGGAGAATCCCCTCCATCCCAATCACCGTCAACCTCAAACCCCGCGTCCCGGAATTGCCATGAGCCTCACAACGCATAAACGGAAACTAATCAACAAACGAAAGGCTATTCAATAAGGATCACAACCATAAGTGAAACAGATCCTTGATAGTAGGGTTTGCGGGCATGTCTCGGGATTCACCCGGCATGTATGACGTTCCAGAACAACCAACCATATCCGCGGCCGCGATCTAGCGGGGTATGCACTGTATGACGAACGACATCTCATTCTTTCTTATAGATATTCTTTTCTCTAATTATACTCTATCTGAATTCACTTGAACAGCAATAACAGTAATTAAACAATCATCACAATGGCAGACAAATCCCACATCGCAGTCCTAGACGTTCGTCTCAACCCCTCCATCTACCCCGCATTGATTCCAAACCACCACAATCAACATACTGACTGACCTCAACCAGACCTCCCTCATCGACCGCCTCCCCCTCTCCTCCAAAACCCTCTTCGAAGCCAAAGCCTCCAAATCCCTAACCTTCGAATCCATCGCCAAAGAACTCGGCCGCAGCGAGGTCGCCGTCGCCGCCCTCTTCTACGGCCAAGCCCAAGCCTCCGCCTCCGACGTCGCGAAACTCTCCACCATCCTCTCGATCCCCGAATCCAAGCTCGGCGAACAACTGCTCGGGTTTCCAGACCGCGGACGAGCGGGGCCGATGCCGCCTGTCGAGCCGCTGATCTATCGTCTGTATGAGATTGTCCAGAATTATGGATATGCATATAAGGCGGTGCTGAATGAGAAGTTTGGCGATGGGATTATGAGCGCGATTGCGTTTAGTACCAAGGTGGAGAAGGAGACGGATGAGCAGGGGAATAATTGGGCAGTTATTACGTTGAGGGGGAAGTGGTGAGTTTTCGCATTTTCGTTGTTGTATGGGTGTAGCAATTTATTACTGTGGAAGTCGAGAGAGGAGTGGAAAGGTTAATGCTGAGAACATATTGCTAACGAGGAGATAGGCTTCCATTCACCAGGTTCTAGACGTGGGATTTATTGGCGAGTGGAAAGACGAAATAATCTTGGTCCTTTTGTCAAGGAATCATTTGCTTAAGAGAGAAGGTCCAAAAATATCAACTCTTCGTCTGATCCCCGAACGTACATCCCAATATTCTCCAGTCTACTGAAGTTCACTACTTAGTCTCGCGTCATCTACTCCTTGGTTCTTCTTTGCATTATGTCTTTGTACGCCCGTCACACAAGTCTCCTCATTCGCCCAATTCTGGTTCTGTCTCACCACACAATTACACCAATAAGTAGCTCAGCCATTTCCAGCCCACGGAGTCTCCATGGTCACTCCGAGACATGCTTTTCCCCACGTCCGTCATAATCGTTCGTGTGGCACAACATCATACAAGCCACGAATCCACATAATGAACGTGCCCCTGGGGGAAAAAAAAGGAAAGGCGCCAAGAAATGTGATGTGATATCGAATTGAATTAATAAATGGTATTGATTTGATTGCCAGATAGATGTTGACTTCCCAGAAGTTCGATTTTCCTTTCCATTTCAAGGTAGAACACCAAGTATGCTGAACGAAAGAAAGAATATGCTTCCAAGATCAATCCCAGCGCCGAAACGTGCTGTTGCTCACGAGAGCGTGTGAAATGTATCTTACACAAGCCAGTCCACCGTGCAGAAATCAAGGTTCCAAATGTGCTCCTACAGCTTGTCCTGTGGTATCCTCTCATCAAGCCATTGCTCGTGATCTCATGTCCTGTTCTGTCGTGCCTGTGTACTTGAGTATCTAATCCATTACCACCATATATATTGTTCTTGTGCTCTCATGTCGATGTCTCCTGCATCAAGTCCCCTTGTACCGCAGCGGAGCATCGCTTCCCGGTTTTGTAGATCGAACAGAATCTCCTTCACCATGACTCGCTGTTCGTCCGGGACAATCTCTCGTGCAGAAGCGGTAGCAGGCCCACTCCATATTGAAAGTCCTTGCTCCTCGATGTCCATGATCCATTGTCCGACTCTGCCACTGAGAATACTATCCCACATCCCTTCTCTGCGTGGGCTTGATAGCAGTAATCTGATTGCATCTCTCCTTAGTTTTCTATCTCGGCATTTGGTCGCAACCACGAACAGTGGCGGTACAATGCCCAAATCCAGTGCGAAGGATGCCTTGATATGAAATAAGTTGTCTTCTTCTCTGTATGCTCCTGGTCGCTGAGATGCTAGGCCTGGAAAATGGTGCTCTGGGAGCGCTTTGCCCTCTGAGTGACGGCAACCAGCGACGTTCCCGCATCTTGCTTGTGCTAGAGTCAATTCTTCATCTACCACCACCTCTTTGGCTAGGTCCACAATCTCTTTGAATTTTGGAGTGAAATTATCAAACTCCATCTCAGAGGTGCTGAATCCAGTGACAAAAAGGATTGATGTCATCAGATGAAGCATCTTCAGGACGTCAATACCAGCACGCTCTGTGTTGCTGATTCCGGGCGTGCGGCGGTTTGCGAGTAGTTCTCCGAAGGCTTTGTCCCATTGGTTGAGTTGAATCCCGAATCCGTAGCCCAATGACTTGATTGATTTCGGTAGTATGTTATTGGGTCCCGGATGGTAGGATGAAAGCTGCTCGTTGAAGCGCATTATGCGTTCCAACAGGGTGTCGAGGGCGGAACGAGCTTCTTTCGACGTCTTGAATTCTTCCGGCATGTGCGACTCCATGGAAGCGGTCGAGGTAGCATCGGATGGCGAGGACGGCGATTGCGGTGAAGTGGGATCATTCCGTGATTGCGGCGATAACCTTATCACATATGGATGTGGGAAGTGAAAAGCCATGTCGTAGGACTTGGCCTGTATGGCCAGTCGAGTGAACATTTGCACCAATTCTTCTTCGACTTCGTCATCTTTGCGGCGAATGAGAGGCTGCTTGGAGTCCTGCCGTCGATCCTCGAGAAGTCCTAGGCCACTTTGGATTTGGGTAATTGCTGCTTTGTGGTCGCCAATAAAAGACTGGAAGCAGGTGAAAAGGACAATAGATATTAGAATAGTTCGTTGCGTTCGGGTTTCGTTATTTCCAATGGCCTCTCGCAATCGTGTGAGAGATTTGCCATATTGTTGAAGTGCAAAATTATAATGAGTTGGTGCTGTGTCGGACGCAACTGATCCCGCAGTTTCTGGAGAGCCGGGAGGCGACTCAGAAGCCTTCTCCAGTGTTTTATACAACGCTCCCAGCGCTACGACTGCGTGTCGGATTGATGCTTGGGAGTGACTTTCCTGAAGTACACTCCGGGTCCAGAAGTCCGAATCGAAGAAACCTGACAGCTCATTTGCTGTGTGTGTGCGGAAAACTTGGAAATACTGGCCCTCTTCTACACTGAAAGCGAACCCCCCAGGTATATAAGACGTGGGGGTGCTTGCAAATTTCACGCGAGCTGGAACCTGCGTGTTCGTTGTTCGATTTGTAGCTCGAGGAGGTGCTCGATTCGTCTTTTTCATTATAGATCTGATTCTGGGAGGTGAAGAGGCAGGGAAGGTTGAGGAGGATGTCGAGGGCGGAGAAGAGGTGGAGGAGGAATCATCTTGGAATCGTGGAGCAATTGGTATCGGCACATCCGTCGTCCTTTTGTATGCAGGATATCCCTCACATCGTCTTCCGGATCGTACACATTTCTGGCACTGAGGCCTCGTTTCGTCGCACTTGACTCGTCGTGCTCTGTCGCAGACCAGTTAGCAGGTGCGCAACAATAGCTGTGGTGGTCCATGCAATTCTGGCAGAAGAGATTCGGTACTCACTTGCAATTATTGCATCCTGTCTTGACCTTGGGACGACTCGCCCTTCGTTGTTTATTGGCTTTGGCAGTAGTGCCAGTCTCCATCTTTCAATCCTGCGCCGTCCATATGCATCGCTCGCCTTCCAACCCCTCGTTCGCCCACTTGATCTGCGGATCAAAGCTTTAGTAGTTCTCAGAGATTAGCTGTCGCAGTGTAAGCTTCTGCGCGAGATATCGCATGGAATTGCTGTGTCAGAAAGCAGTAATCTGGTCGAGTCGGGAGATGTCCATTCTCTGCAGATAGGACGGAAGTACAAGAGGGTACAAGAGGTGTGTTCGCACAGGGAGAGAAGATGCGCAACGTAACACAGAAACTAACACATGAAAGTGCCTGTGTGGAACGACCAGAAGAGGATGGTCGCGCAGAAGGAGAAGACGATCATCGCCGCCTGCCGGCCGACAAGACTAGAGAACAGATGAAGCAGGAACAGGAACGGGACGAGGAAGTGGAAGAGGGACGGAACAACATCCGGACATAATAATAACTCATCCAACACCAACACCGCACAGCACAACACAACACAACACAACGACACACGGGATGCCGGAGCGTTCACGGCTGCGGGATGGGGATGGGGTGCGGGTAACTGAACGGACACTGACACTGACACTGACCTCTGCGTGCTTCGGTCTTTCTTTATTAGGCGACCTCAATCTTCACTCCGCGCTCATTGCCGACAATTGAGTTGGTCTTCTTTTCCACCTCACTCTTCCTCTTCCTTTTTTTATTCTGTACAGTCTCGAACCCACGAGGTATTTGCTGCAGCCGGCACAGCAAAAACTCTCCTCTCAATCAAACTGGGCGATGGACGGGTGGCCACTCACGATGCCGAAGTACAGAATGGCAAGGATGCTCGATGCGGCGTGTGGAGACTGTTCGACGCGAATTTGCTGCCGTGGAAAGGAGACAAGAACGCCAGTGCAGTCACATTCGATACAGAGCGACGCCCAGAAGGGAGAATATATTGACAGAGAATGAATAGGATAACGGAGGAAGGGAAGTCAGAATGTACGCTCTCATGGGGTTGCAGCACACTTTATGGGCTTGGCCTGCTGGGCCTTTCCTCGGCCGTCACAAAAAGTTAGATCGTGGTCGACCAGCTGTGCGACCCATTATCCGGCTGGCCAGGTGCAGTTCACAGCCCTGTCGATGTTGCTGCTGCAGGTGAGCAGCGCGTCATATTGGGCGGAAAGGAAAGGCCCAGCGATAGACGAGGATCAGGACCGTCAGGACGAGCATGACCACACCTCTAGTGGCGAAAGGGGGGTGGGAAGCGGATGGGAATGGGAACAAGTGGGTGAGACGGAGGACTCAACGGTGGTAAACTACGGCAAGACCAGTCCAGGGAATCCAGAGCGTCAAGGGGAAACCAAACTCTGTTGCTCACAGGGCTGAGAATCCCGCTGAGGGGTGAGGGGCCTGAAGGCATCTGAAGGCATCTGCATTTAGGGCTGACGGCACTCTATCAGACTTTCCAACCAGAAGACGAGGAGGGCCAGCTGCTGGCCCCGACTCGTTTCTCCAGACGGGCCCTGCATTTGCAAATCTGCAAATCTGCTCTCGCCGGCCAATGAGTGCAGCCTGCCATCGTGGCAATCTTCACTTGCCATTTCACATGTCCTGCAATATGCCACCGCTATCCAGTCTTATTCGCGACCCTCACCGGTGCATGGTGCAGTCATAGCAGCCACTTCGGATCTCATCTGGAAATAACCCACGGCTTTCTTGTACGACAAGCCCAATTGCGGCAGTAGAAGACTCCCCCACGCTTTGGCAAAACGCCTCTTCAAGAGTATGATTCAGACACCGCCAGAGTTTCAAGGCTGCAACTTCTTTGCAAGGCTCCTCTTCTTTCAGGACTGCTCTCTTGGCTGGAGAAATGACTACAAGATCCCGTCCTACCTTGATGCCTCAGAGAAACCAGATGATCCTTTTTCTGGAATGGCTTCGAGATGCCGTGGAATGGGAGAAGATGTTTGGTTGAAATGCGAGTCTTGTAATCGGTCAAGTGTGGCTGTGTGGTTGTGAAGCCGAGTGGCTGGTACGGTTGGGTTTGTGGCGCACGCATCATCGGACAAGTGCGGGACTTCGCTGAAGTGGAGTGGGGATGGAAAACGAGCCGAGGTCTCACTCTCATGCAAGCACTGCGCATTTTGCCCTCTCCTCATCAATATCGTGGCTCAACATGTTGGACCTCACTGACATCATTGGCAAGATGCATGAAGTCTAGATGAGCCCATTATCATCATTGTCGCATGCTCAAAGGTTTTGCTATTGCTCTGTGGCTCTTTTCTCCCTCAGTGTGGTAATTGCAACCCCACTTCGACTTTTTCCTGCTCGCTCGTAGAATCTGACCTCAGGTTGAAAGGGCTAAACACTAGATCTTAGCTCTTGTCATACCTAAAAATATTTGTGTTTTTGTTTCACATGTGTAATGATCCAGATCGGCAATTGTTCAGCTGAATTCGAAGGGTAGCTCAAGATTCGTTTTACTTCGAGATTTGCTCGAATACTCACAGAGATGATGGTGGTGGGAGTTCCAGCGATAAATCAGAGGAATATACCGGATAGCTCACCGAAATCTGTCCTCATAGTCTTCTTTGCATCAGCTATGGCTGTCTGTAAAATGCGTGGGGGAACAAAGGCCACGGCAAGAGCTGCAGCTGGAACACTGGTGGTCGCGATCGAGATGTTGCCGTTTATCTGTTTCTGCCTGCTTGGAAGCATACGTCTTTGACTCCTGGCCGGATGAGTCCTCGATGACTATAGAAAGTTCTTGTTGGTCAAGTCAATTCTTAGGTTGTGTTACACAATTCAGGCAGAGCGTCACCACTATCGCCCGAGTTGGTTGGGAACTCCCTTCGGAGATTTCTATCCTAGCCGTGACTAAGTTCAACCACCGGAAGTTTAGTTTGTGCTGCACACTCAAGTCTTGCGCAGACATAGTTGCTGCCTTGTGCTGCGTCATTGCAGATTATACTGATGCCTCTCCCTTTCGCTGAGTTGGGTTACACAGAAAGACTATAGTATCCGCTATGCAGTTTTTTCAATTCAGACCAATTGCACACTACTCATCCAAGTTCCAATCATCCACCAGAATACTTAGCACTTCTTCTACCCTCTGCACGGTCAGAGCCATCCCACTTTCCCTCGACATCGAAAACGCGCAAGAGATTGTATTCTTGATCTGTACATATACTTTAGCTACGTTCCCACCAGAATCTGGAAGTAGAGACTAACCTCGCGGCCATTAAGGGGTATTCTTGCCAGCTGGACAATCTGCTCATTGCTCAATTCTGGTTTTTTGACACCAGCGGGCGCAGTAGATAAGAAATCCTTCCACACCTGGGCGCGGCTACTTTCCGTGAGAGCAGGGTAATGGATTTTGAAATGTATCCGACCTAAAAACTCGTCAGTCATTGTTCGTACCATTCATGAAGTTGAGGCGAGAATACTTTGGAATGCCGGATCAATAGCCTTTCTCCGGTTCGTCGTCATGATTAGAATCCCTTGGAAATATCTACGTTCCAAATCCAGTCAGCATCCTCAACATCTTCTCTTCTCTTCCTCTGTTAGGGATTGATTCAAAGCTTACTCGAGACGTCGGAGAAATATGCTAACCAAAGCATTTCGTAACATGTCCAAGTTACTTCTCTCCTGCAAGAAAACGTCGGCTTCGTCAATTAAGAGGACGCAAGACCAGCGCCTAGTTATGTCGAGGACCATTTGGAGACGCTGGTCGACTTTCTCTAACTCCGTACCGAGTTCGCCTGCTGAAATCATGTACAGCGGTTTATGAGTTAGCTCAGCCACCACTTCGGCAGTCAAGGTCTTCCCAACTCCAGGGCCTCCACTGAGAAGCCCAATAAGGCCCTTTCCTTTATTCCGAATGATATCGTCGAATCCAGTCTTATCGTTCCTGTGAGATCGAACAAGAGAACAGATTAAGTCTCGTCGTTTGGGCTCTATAATGAGTTTTTCGAAAGCGCTTTCGTCCCATACCACATCTTTCAGTGGCGACACAGCAAATGCGCCCCACTCTTTACTGGCAAGACTAAATCCAAGAACACGGTGATTGCAGATCAGGTATTCTTCGTCGCTGAGATTATCCTTTGGCATGTCTGCATGTACCCACGGATTTAGGAGATTGCTCCAGTTCGGCTGGTATAAGCGAAAAGCACCGGGGTCTATCATCACTCGACCAGTGGCCTAAACGGCACGTTATTCCTCGATCTCTTATTACCACACTTAGACAAGTCTTCATACCTCGAATAGCATCTCTTCCATGCCCTGCGGTGTTCGCTCTTCTTTAACTCCCATTCCCGCGTACTCCTGACAGACCGACGTAACGAGTCGAGCGAATTTCCGACCGCGCTCTATCAGTTCCTTCCGAAGCTCGTCTCTACGAGCATGTTGTGAGAACGGATAAGCTGCAAGACTGCGTACTTTCTTCGTGCCTTCAAAGTATGGGATCTTGATATGCATCTCACCTCGCCCAAAGTCCATGCCGTCATGATTAATCACCTGTCCTGTGACATAATAGTACTTCTCCGTGGAAGTTTCAATATCTGTCCCTTCTTTGAAGATGAAGACTTGTGGCTGGTGCTGGATGTTGGCGGCTGTATAACCTAAAGTTTTCGGTGGAAATAAAGCCCAGATCAGGTTGTACGTTATCTCTCCGTGCTCGGAAAGAGATTTCAAACTGTCGATATTCCCACCAAAATGTTCTTGTATGAAGTCTAGTACGGCACTGATATCATTTATCAGTGCTTCATTTGGATTGGGGCTAGCTTCTAATTTCTTCAGTCGCGAATACAGCTGTTCACCTGCGTGGAAGAGGAGTTCTGGTTCCGCCTGCTTCTCATCAGCATTTGTCAAAATGATGTAGTGCAGTACGAACTATCGGCGGCGTCTTGTTCAATCTCAATCCCTCGACACCTTCAAATATCTCATCCAAGACCTCCTTCAAAGCAGGCGACTTGATATCGACTTCAATGGCTGCCACAAGTCCCTTGCTGCTGATTATTCGACGGATCACCAGAACTGTCTTGTTGAATTTGTGTTCTGTCTTTTCAGGCTTTTTCGTTGGCACGAAGTGTATTTGCCGTGTTTTTCTAGCATTTGTTAATTCGTCAGTCTTGGAGATGGAATGAGAGCAAACATGCTTGCTGAATATTTGATCAACTCGGATTATGCGCTTCTGTTTTGGCTGGAGAACGCTGGCGCTCGGTTTTTCTTTGGTTTCCTCCATTTTCTGATGTTGTGGTCTTTGCCAACTCCAATGGAATTCTATTCTATTCGTTCTGCTGAATTCCCGGCAGATCGATTCTCGTCTTCTTTTGATCTTGTCTTGCTCTTGGTCTTCGACTATTGTAAGGTTCCAGCATCCCAATTTGCGATGAGAATCGATGAAGGTTATAACGAGAACATCAAAATTACAGAATGAAAATCAATAACGTGAAAAATGGACCTCGAGATAATGCCTAGCCTTGCGTGCGCTGTTGCTGCAGCTTACTGCATAAATACAAGGGCACAGCCCACTAATTATGCATGCGCCCTCCACTCACATATCAACAGCCTGAGGCGAAGTAGTTCAAAATCAAGCTTCGACGACTTTGCGCCCCCAGATTCTACCGGCCCCGGCCAGTCCCGCATTATTTTGCCTTGCACACGGTGAACGGATCCGTCAACGCCTGCACATCTTCGACAGTTTGGACGAAAAACCCTACCGCGCAGTCTGAGCAAGGCTGCAGCGCCTCGAGCTTTCTCTCCTTCGAGCAAAGGAAGTCGCCACAAGCACCGATCAAGATGTCCTTGTCAACTTATACCACCAAGTCGATGAGCATCTCATCGGCGTCCTTATCGCAAGCAACGCAAATGTCTTCTCCATTCAGCGATGCACTGGCCGAGTTCGTCCAAGGGTTTGGAAAGAAAAGAAAGCCGAGTTTTGTACAGGAGTATCTGGATGGATCCATCGTCAAAGCTGAGGATGTCCAGAAAACGTTACAGGCCATGGAACAAGACACTTCGCACAATCACGTCCGTGGAGCTCTAGAGCCGATCATTCAAGCCATGGTGGATTATACTGGGATTCTAGATACACTGTGTTTGTTCCCATAGATCACTATCTGAGGGAACCGGCTAACTTTCAATTACAGGCCAAGCAGACCCAATGCCGACAGCGCTGGTCTGGGGCTCTCTGAGAGCCTTGGTGGGGGTATGTTTTGACATTTAAGACCTCCTCAAAATCCTCAAGCAACTAACTCTTGTCATCATAGTGTTGTGGAAGATACGTGAACCTTTACAAGCTCATCAGAGGGCAGCTTAACAAGTTGACAAATGAATTGAATCGACTGAAGGAGTACGAGGATCTTTTCGGGCACTCCGATGCCATGCAAGAACTTCTGAAAGCGTCCTATCTAGAGATACTTCGATTCTATGCAAAGGTTGAGAGTCAATGTCGCCATTCGGGTATGTTTGACTATCATATTGTTTCCTTTCAGCTGGACTTACATCCGTGGCAGGTGCATTCCTAGCTATAAAATCCTTGACGTCCTTCAGCCTGAAGAAGATCGACGACATTCTGGCAACAATCTCTGAGAATGGAAACGACATCGCGAAGCTCGTCTCAATTATTCAAGAGCGAATTTATCAAGAGACTCGAAAAGATACATTCGAAGAGTACGGCAAAGCTGAAATCGCCCGTAATGATATACTTCGTATCATCAAGATGCAGCGTGAGGAGAAACAGATTCGTGATGAAGACAGAAGAGGTACGTTACCGGCAAGTTTGGAAAGTCTGCCAGTAGACAACATAGGCTGACACGAATTGGCTGCGTAGATAAGAGAAAGAGGGAAGTACGACAGTGGATTCAAGGGATGTCCACTCTCAATGAGAGCAACTATCTTCGCCAAAGAAAAGGAGAAAGAGCGCTCGAAAGAAGCACAGCCACATACCCCTGGCTTCTACAGACCACCGACTTCCAAGCATGGCTTTCACAGAAAGCCTCAACTCGTGGACTATGGTTGAGAGGCGGATCCGGCACAGGGAAGTCTGTGGTTTGCTCTTATGTTATCAAACACATCAAGGCTACTACTGCCGATGCTGCGATTGCATTTCAATATTACAGCTTCAATGAGCCTCTCTCATCGACAACGGTCTACCGGAATATCGTACAGCAGCTTCTTGATCAGCTCTATTTAAAGGGAGATGATGTATCAGACGAGATATATGATCTTACCAAGAACAAGAGTGACAATCAAGAGAGCATGAAAGAAATGATCGTACTTTTGATCTCCGAACTATCTCAGACGTTCATTCTTCTTGATGGGCTTGATGAAGAGTGCGTGGACAATAGATGGGAGGAAGCATCAGAAGTAGTCAGCTTTCTCTCGAGTCTTGCAAAAGATGCAACTGCCGGACTATGGTTCAGCAGTCAGGAACGTTCCTCCATTAACAGAGTGCTAGGCTCGCTGCCCACCATTCAGCTTAGCGAAATGACGAACAAAGACACGGTCGAAGCATTTCTCACTAATGCTATTCCATTGTTGGAAGACATGAATCTTGACCCTGGAACTCAGACTCTCGTCATCGAGGAGCTGAAGAGTAAGGCTAGAGGAAATTTCTTGTGGGCGTTCTTGATGATAGAGGATATCAGAGATGCCCCAAACTTGCAAGACTTGCAGAGGCGGTTGAAAGACGCACTACCTGGAGACTTCGAGAAATATTACCACCAGAAGATCCAAGGTATCGATGAGAAGCACCGTCACACGGTCAGGTAAGATTTACGAACTCTAGACTCCAAGTACATGGAGAACTGATGATTGATTCAGTAAAATATTGTCCATCCTCTGCTTTGCCAAGAGACCGCTACTGCTGGAAGAACTTTGCGAGGCTGTGGGAGCTTGTGAAACAGACCACGGCCGGAATATAAGCAAGAGCGCACCCCTCTTCAGGCACAAAGTGCTCGAACTTTGTGCACCTCTTGTCGAGATCCAAGAAGTCAAGGAGGCTGAAGACAAGATCAAATACGTGTGCTCACTGTCGCATGCAGCGGTACACAGCTTTCTACTCAAGAATCCACGAATTCTTTCAAAATCGTCCACGCGAAGAGTAGACGACGAGACCTTGCTGATCACCTCTCAAACGCTGGCTAGCGTCTGTTTAGTATACCTGTCCCAGCCCTGCTACGGACGCTTACTAGAGAAGAAGGACGATACATTCGTGACTAAGGATGGGCAAGACATCGAGCAGCACCATTTGATTTCGTATGCAGCGAAGTACTGGAGTATGCATCTAGACGACGTTCATCCTACCGAACACTGGGCCAATCTGGTTTCTGCTTTCGTTAAATCCAGACACTTCTTGACCTTGCTCCAAGTTCAGAGTCTGATGGTTGAAGGTGAGCTCAGCCTTATGCTAAGCCCCAATCAAAAATTGAAACTGCAAGTCTTGTAGACTTGTTGGGGATCACTAACATGCGCAGGACAATTCACGATGTGGCTCAGCATCTCAGCCGGACCTGGTTACAAGCGTGTGTTTCCTCGTTGGTTCTCTAAGCACTCCGCCGACGGCGATCTCTTATCACACCAGTACAACGAATTCCTTGGCGAATGGGCCCTTGTGTTAGATAAGACTACTTCGAGTCATGGTCCCTTTCCAGGAGAGTTGAGTCGCTGCTTGTGGGGTACCCTTGGATCACAGAGCTTCCTGTATCAAAGTTGCAAGAAGCTGCCACAACCCAAGAGTTTCCCCTTCTTGGCTCGAAAAGAGACCGAAAAGCAACAGCACGAACGATGTTATGATTTTGTCAACGCTTCTGGAGATGCTCTACAACTTTTCAGAGTTCTGAAATGGTGAGTATTTGCAAGTCGCTGAAGCTTACGAATGAATGCTAATTTGTGAAGCGATGATGATGCTCTTCAGTTTCAAGTCATGTCTGAAAGGTGGAAGATGTATAGTGAACATTCCCCGAAGGTGAAAGAAAGCTCAACAATTATGATTCCGACAAGTGCAACTCATCTCTACGATCAACCCTTGAGGATGAAAATTATTGGGAGACAACCTGTTATCTCGTGTACGCTTGACTTCAAGTTTGCGCGTATTGGCTCCCAAATTTACGGTCACTCGGAAAGTGGCACTTATGAACAGATACCATGTTTGAATTCAAATGAGGAATATATCGAGGAATTAGCAAACCAAGGACGTTTCTTAGCAGCAACATCTCGGCGCTGCTTATCTGACAAAGATCTAGACAATGGAATCGGACTGGATGATTTCACACTGGAAGATTTCGGAAAGATCTTTTCGGAAGCCATGGAAGAGCTTTCCCGACTTGGTTCGTCGCAGAAAAACCGGGAATCTTCGACATCGGAAGAAAACCCACTAACCGAACTTCGTTCGTCAAATGGGTCTTCTAGGTCTTCGAGTCCGAACTCCTCTCGAAGTTCTATTAGCAACTCTGATGATGAAAATGAGGAGAAAGCAGAACAATTAGAGAAAGCAGTTGCTGAGATGCAAGACAAGGATACGGATGCCGACTCTGACTCCTCCATTGAATCCATCAAATCTCTTTCGGCACGTGAATCGTGTAGCGAAGCATCAACAGAGCCCCTCTCAGATGAAGAGGATGATGAACAGTGGAACGATTGGGCTTCGGAAGCGTCTCTGTCAGACTTTAAGAGTGATGCTTCTGAAGATGGCGATCTCAAAGTCGAAGAATGGGACGAGGAGAAACATGGACGACGAGGACGTAGGAGTGTTATGTATGATGATTCCGATGACTACTCCGCAAGTGACGAAATTTCGGATTCCGAAAACAATTCCGACGATTCATCTCAAATATCTATAAGACGGATGATCATAAGACGGGGACTCTCGGGAGACGATAGTGATAGCGACGACAATAGCGATAGCGACTTTGGGAGTGACGAGCTCTCTGATGCGGGTGCTGATCTTGAGGCCGAACTCAAAAAGCGGAAAAAGGACGTAGCGCTTGGACACCAGCGAGGGAAGCTCCTAGTGTACGACACCCTTTCAGGTAACCCATCTCCGATCTTTCGGTATGAGCAATTCTGTCCAAGAGTCCTCTACAACTCTCCACCAATCTTCCATCCCTCAGCTCCTCTGGTCGTTTGGCCTCTTGGCGCAGGGGACATCCTGTTTGCCAACTTCTCTGAAAACACTTACTACATACGAACAATGCCCTGTTCCGCAACACGCACCTGTCATGTATCGATACAGGGCAAATTTTCACATTGTGGTCAATATCTGCATCTTGCCGCCCTTGAAGCTCGAGAAGATGCTCGTCCTCACCCCGGTCCAGTGAAGCCATTCATACATTTGAGCATTCAACTCTCGACTCATAGAATGTCCAAGAGGAAGACTGTTCGCAGCCCTCCAAGACTTATCTATCGCTTTGGGTTAGCTTTGGACTCTGTCGAAGAGCTCTCTGTTTCTCCTTTGCCGTACACCCTTACTTGGACCACCGATCACCTGTATGTCTCCAAGAGTCAAAACACACTTCATGTTATCCGGGCTCCTCTGTTTCGCCAGCCTAAAGATGTAACGATGGGTAATGATGACAGCTCTGCATTGCAAAAAGAGAAACCGGAATGCCATTCTCGGAGCAGTGAGATTTGCTTGCCCAGCTCAGCAACCTCAAGGCAGGTCCATTATTTCGCGCCCGTTCCAGGTCCAAAAGCCAAGAACATTGCGACTGTCGTACTTGGCTCGCGGTCGCCATCGGGTCTCGGCGGAGTACTAAAAGCAAGATACGACACACTTCATCCGCTTGGTGTTTATCTCGATGAGCAAGCTCACCTCGGAGGCTGGAAGGTGTTAGAGTCAAAGCCAGAAGATGGGAAGAAGGCGGCTTGTCTTGGAGGACGACTGCAAGGAAAGTTTGAGAAATTTGATAGGACCGATGATTGTGATATTGTGCCATATTTGTACTGAGAGAAGATTATCATAAACGTAAAAATCAGTATTAAGATAGAAAATTGGAGCTTGACAAGTGATAACCGGATTTTGAAATTTCAAGCCAAAGCCCCGTTTCTCTGCTCTGGTCGAATGCTTCATGGGTGTTTAGAATAATCCCCATGTTGACAAATTTGGGAGAAATTTTCTGAGGACCCCCACAATGACCGAAATTTCGATAAACCTCTTCCTGATTTAGCGCTTCGCTACCCCTGAATCCACCTACCTTCTTCCAGCCTGTCTTCTAACCTGTCAACTACTACTCGGGACTCTGTATAAACCGATAATCAGGACTCGGTGCCGATTCGGGAAATCTTTTGTCCGATGTTCAGCTTGTGGTTTTGTTTTCTCGGTTTTTATCGTGTTATATCCTGCACCGCGGACTTATTTCTTAAAAGCCGATAGGCTCACTTTTATATAATTGAACATCATGACATTCGACGTGACCTCCGAAAATCCAGCATTACAGCAAATCAATTTCAAGCACGCCTCGGCATTAATCTGACAACCTTCAGCGTCGATCAAAAAAATTCAAGTGCTTTTCATACCGCAGCCATGCCTTCAGCACGATACAACACCGCTGTGAAGTATATCGAAGCTTTCAACAACCTAGACCTGAAATCCATCATGTCCCTCCGTGCTCCCAAATGCACCCATCAAATGGCACCGGCGTCCCTTGGCTATGGCGATCCCATAACCAATGATGTCTACGAAACTTCCATCAGCCGCTTCGGCCGGTATATCTCCGCATGGCCTGTCGAAATCAAAGAGGTCACCGAGGACGAGAAAAACAACAGAGTGGTGGTGTGGGCTACTGCTCAGCCCCAATGGAGAGAAGAGGCCATGGATGGACCAAAGGAAGATTGGGAAAAAGGTGGCGAGTACATGTTTACCATGTGTATGGACGAGAGCGGAGAGAAGTTGGTGAGAGTAGTGGAGTTTCTGGACAGTAAGAGAACGGAAGAATTGAGAGCGTTGATCGCTAGGGCTTCGAAGAACCTCGAGAAGAAGGAGTAGAACTTTTGGCACACTTGCCTCGTGGTTCTTACCAACATCGGTAGCCCTAGTCCAAGAGAATAATGAAGCAGTTGTACAATTTTGATACTTTGTTGTTGAGAAATCGTCGGCCACACACTCTGAGTAGTTTGAATGGTATGAAGATATGTAGATGAGTCTAGAGTGGAGATGAGTCCGCTAGCAGGAGCTTCTCCCAAAATAGCTATGTACATTTCCAAGTCATGCAAGCGAATCTAAAATCCACTATTCAAATTTGATATGGGTAGCTGGTCCACGTCTAGTCCGCAATCAGCTCCACCGTACATGATCTTTGGTCGGGTTATCTGTCCCGAAGATTTTATACGTCCAATCACCCCCCATAGGGCCCGCGACATTTATCGTGAGGTGCGGTTCGTAGTAAGGACCCGTTAGCGGCAAGTCGGTTTGGCCCTTACATTTCTTTCCGCCCATGTAACATCCACCTTTTCCTTCCTTCAATAATCTATCTGACACGAAGTACAGACCACATAAGCATCGATAACTGCCTCCATCCCTGAGCCATCCAAAGTCTGGACAGATGGAGCAAATGCCACGGCCTTTCATTGGTAGTTGTGATATTGCCCATCTGTCTTGCTTTTGCTTTTCCGTGGTGCTCAATGTTTGATATGAGGCTTGACGTTTCCACATTTCCTTATCATTCTTCGACTTGACTGTTGGTTTTGGGGAAGACTTGTCCATGGCCGACGTCTTTGAACGAGATTTTGAAGTTTCAAGATGTGATGATGATGCTTGTCGTTTGTGTGAGCTTCCGGGCCTCGTCGAAGAATCTAGATGCGATGGCATGTAGAATGACAAAGATGGAGAACTGTGACTAGAACCAGAAGGGCTCAGATCGCGATCGATCAACCTTTGTATATTCAAGGGTCGGGTAAAGTTCGCCGTATTAATACGTCTACAGCCCTCAATCCCACTCTGCGCCATGTTTTCCACAATCTCCGGTCTTCTTGACCCTGACCACAGGCTTCCGGCACAATACCAGCAGCCTGAGCCAAAGCACTTTTTGCATCCTCCATATTGATTCATCTTGTGTCGGATATCAGTTGTTTATAGCTTTGTGTGTAACTATTGTAATATTTATGTATCAAAAGAAGAGAAGTCAAGCCAAATGAAATGTCCGGGGGAAGTTTATAGACTTTGGAGCGGATTCCTAGTGTGAATCATCCTCCAGATGACAACATGAAACAAATGATTTAACTTAGATGGAACGCTTGCCGCTTGAGTATGATAGACGAACATGTTGACTGTCCATGCGGGCGCTAATGTTCCTTTCTACATTCACGTCAATGCTGGTGATGCAGCATTACAAATACCACATCTAGGTCTGATGTCATTTCCATGCCATTAGTTAAAGACACAAAGCCTTTGTAAGACTCGAAAAGATTTCCCGCCCGACGACATCGAGTTACATGAAACTTGAAGAAATTCGAGTATGTCAGGAAGCAAGCAGAACAAAAACAGACTCGGCTGCCAAGGTTTTTACACTCCCGGTGGCGGAAATTGTATGTGCGGGAGGAAGAAGCTAGATTGGAACGCTTGTCGAACGGGGCGGAGATGTTCCGGTTGTTTCAGTATTGACCTTGCAGGTCAACGACATATCCTCCAGGAGATGGACTTTACTGGTCAGTGTTGGCATTAGCATGGGAGCGCAGGGATATGTGGAAGTCAGAGAAATATGGGGAGAGCAAGATTGATCTTGAGATGTAAAACTGGAGCATGCATGGAATAAACTGGGCAAACACACTCGAGGATTTAACCAGATTGATGCAATTTCTGAATATCGATCGAACATAAGGCCTTGCCTCCCTACTTTCATGATCACCTCTGATGGGACATCAATGAACTCACGCCTTGCTGTAGAGTCCACTATACCTAAACTTGTGACTGTGCATGTTTGAGGCTCGCTTCCGCTTAGATTCACCATTAGCATTGAGTTATCACACCACAACTCCATTCACATGCACTGTATCCCGTCCATAACTCCAAAGACTTTCAAGTCCTTGAACAACTTCTAAAACTCATCAAAGAATTGCAAAAGTTTCATACAAAATTCAACCAGTACTTCATCTACCAATAATGAGACTTATCTCCCTATTTACCGTTGTCTTCTTCTCGGCAAATTGCGTAATAGCGACACCAGTACAGATCCTCAATGGCAAGGGTCTCTCTTTCGCCGACGGTCTTCCTGAAGGTTACTCCATTGGCAAGCTCCGCTACAGGGCCACTATCGATGGTCTAGTAGTAGGGTTTGAAGGAGATTCTCGCGAAGTAAGCTCCAAAGCATCCATGCAACCAGCTTGGTCAGAAGCTCATACAAATTAGGACATCTATGCCCAAGTCAAGGCTAAGAGCCCCGACTTCCAAATTCCCTACGGCAATGCGACAGAGATCAAGGAGCCTACAGCTTTACTCGAGTCCCGCGATCCTTCAAACCTCAAGCCTCGCGAATTCATTTAGGGTGATGGAGTGAGTATCCGATTTATTGAATCACACCATTACATTAACAAATTGCTAGTGGCACGAATTCTGCAATCCAGTTCCGGGACAGAACTGGGGTGCCGGTGGCTTACAGAGTGCCGCCTATATCGGTCTTCACGCTTTTGTTGAATTGTTTCTAAGTACCACAACGAAGTTGCCTCATATTCGCATGCACAAATAACGCCGGATGGACTGTCTGCAACGACGTGAGTTCAATTCTTTCTACCATTTGACTGTTTGAGCAAAGCTCATCATGAATAGAACCACAACGACTTCACCATCACCGATGACTCGTTCGCCAACTTTGGACTCATCTTGATGCAGAAATGCTGCTACCCTGGATATGATATGAAATTCCGATGTGGTGGCCAGATTTTCCACGAGGCAGATGGCTTCAACATGATTCTGCGTGAAGGATTTGGATGTAATGTTAGCAGCGTCTGAGGAGAAATGGAATTTTGTATTTTTGGACTTTTTTGCTACTCGTGCTATCATGCGGTGCATTTTGGAAGGGGATGCTTGGGAAGTAAGTGCAGTCCTTTACCTTTATCAACACGCATGGTACTGGATGATCTCACAACGCCGTCAAATGACACGCTTTCTCAATCAAGAAGTGCTTTTATACGAGCGTGATGATACCTAGATTCATCAAATTCACTGGCTGTACTTCGTGAACCTTTGCCTTTTCACCATCCCGATCTAATGGTTACTAGGTTCTCAGCCAGCAGTCTTTCTCAGCCTTCTTTGCAACTTGCCTCGAGGGATTAGGAGTTCATATCCATATGAGCCAAATCTGGACTTGTCAAGAATATTTCAAGACCTTACAACTAAGCTGTGATGGATAATTTGAATGTGCAAAACCACAAGACAGGACTCAAACCTTAGAAGGAATTTTCAAGGAGGAATGCAACGCCAGCTCGAGACTGAAAAAGAGGTTTTTAGGAAGAAACATCTCCATTGATACAGAAGCTAGACCATGAAAGTGTGTCATGAGTGCAAGCCAGAGAGCAATATGCGAAGCTGAAAGCGCTCAAATGTCAGCAAACGCCATTGGAAATGCAGGACCGTAGCAAACACCGCTGCAAATGCACCATCTCTGCAACGCCAGCAATCAATACAACCTATTGACACGCCAGCACGCCTAAATAATACATCAATCAAGTCGTACACATCCTACCCACCAAAGCCCACCACCACTCATTAACCGTCCACCCTTCCACATTCTCATTCACGCACTCAAAAATCCTGGCTCTCACACCCCACTGCATCAATATCTTCACTTCCCATTTCCCCAACGTGGGTCTGAAAACTTTCGTCAACCCATCTAGGTTGATCCCAGTTCTCAGCGCCACAGTCTGAGCAAATGCTACAAGAACCTTCTTCCAGATATCCGGAATCAAAATCCCCGAGATCCCATACCAGATTGGAATCCTGCCCTCCTCCTCGTCCTTAGGGGGACTCAGTTCGAAGAATGACTGCAAGATCTCGTTCTGCTCGTCGTAGAGGTAAGAAGGTGTTGGTGTGATTGTCATGTCAAATGTGATCTTCTCTCTCGGGATCGACTTGGTCTCGTAACCAGATTCGGTGAGACCGAACTTCTCCATCGGAAGATTCTGGAGATCTATTCTGATCCGACCGAGAGCCTGAAGAGAGGCTAGAACCAGAATGGATCCTTCATTCGCCATGTAATCCACCAACAAACAAGGTGTCCCGGATCGGAATTCGGCGTCCATCCATCGCTTGTAGGTGATAGCTTCAATGAACAGAGGCTCTTTCATGTGCTTGCGCAGATTAGCGTAGAATGCATCGGTGCCTTCGAAACCACGACCAGGAACGGCACGGCCTTTGTTCCGGTGCATCAAGACTTTGGAAGCAATGAGGGAGCTTATCACTCGTTCGACGCTCTCTTCGTCAAAGGATGCAAGTTTCTCCCTTGCAGACAACTTTGCGACAGGCCAATCTAGCTCTGGAGTCAAGGCAGTGGCTCGCACATAAGATCGAAGAGTCTCGTCAGAATCTTTTCCTGATACCTCTTTCGTGATAGAGGTGACGAGAGGCTCGGTTGACGATAATTCTATTCGCTTGTACTTCATTGAACCCGGAGCGAAGTACATATTACGCCAATTCTGTTCCACTACACTCTCAAGCATATCGAACTCCTCTTCCAGTTCTTCTCTTGAATCTGGAATGGCAGCGTCTTCGAGACCGAACACAGAGACCACATTATCTTGAACCCAGCTAATCAATCCGTCCCAGTCATTGCTGGCCAGATCATTCCAGTCGAATGGTGGAACCACACCTTTCTTGTATGCAGCTGGATAAGCGGCCTGAAAGTCTCGGCCGAGCTGGTCTATCACGGCTTCCTTGCCTTCGCATATTCTTTTCCAGTACTCAGCGAGGAAGTTCAGGGTATAGTCTTGGAAAATAGTCCCGATCAGCACCCAATCAGAGAGCAGGTCCAATCCACCTGTCAAAATACGCTGAACAACCACTGCAACGATGAACCGATTCTCGTCAGCTGGAGACATGTTGGAAGGTACATGTCGCTGCCGCTTTTGGGATGCTTTGTTCGGCTCTACAATTTCAATGTGGAATTTGGAAGATACCTTCTTGGGGTCTCTGAATACGGTGGTGAAGTCGGAAGTGATAGCCAATTGAGAGCGTGTCCAAGCGATCCTTTCCTTCAAGGACGGCCGTCCTGCAACGGGCTTGAAGGTGATTTGTTTGTGGGACTTTTTCCGGGGTAGAGTAGTCTTTGCTCGGCGCTTCCGAAGAAGAGCTTCCACTTGGCCCGGCTGAGCTATTGGTAGGACTTGACCATCAGCTTCGAGTTCATGATAAGGTATCGACTCTGAGGTGAAGGCAAAGTCATCGACCCACTGTACTTGGTACAGATCTCTAGTTGATTGCAGCTTGCGAAGTGTCCAAGAACATTCCTTCGGACCATCCATATCTTCCCCCATATACTTTTGCTCTGTGTACATGACAGAAAAGTATTTGGTGGGGAAATCAATGCTCTGTAGATCCGGACCCTTGTACATTGAAGCAGGAAGGCCAAATCTAGGAGGGATTGTATCAAGGCCAGGATTCGGAGGTGCATCCTTCTGCATCTTCTTCGGTTCCAGAACCACAATGTCCGCATCCCATTCCATATCATTGACATAAACAACTTTGTCATTCTCGATATTGCTACTTCTCCGTGTGTACCTGCGCTTCGGGCGCAGAGATGACGCTAGGTCGACAAAGTCAGTCGGCTCTTCAAAATCAGATGCCGAGTCATCCTCAGACAAATATTCTGGCAGATCTGGGGGCATCATCGACACGTTAACTCTTCTTGTATGCCTCCTCTTTGGATTCGTCATAGGAGCGATATCTACCGATAGGTTCTGTACAAGTTGCTTTGTGGTCACTTTCGACGGGGGGGTTGGCAAGTAGATTCCGTCTTTCGTTGGGTATATTATAGGTCTATGTCCATCCTCAATTCTCTTCAGGTAGGAAGGCAGATTTGGACCGCCATGTGCTCGACGATTTGGACGGCAATATATCGGCTTGACACCATGACCGAATGGTTTAACAGACCAGGAACCGTCCATCGCTTGTAAGAAAGTAATTGGCTCCGCGGGACGAGGAGTGAATGGCATCTTTCCATCTTTGGGTCCGGGCTTTGGTTTCGGAGCAGTTGAACGATCCCAGGCACCTGTCACTGAGTTTGGCAGGTAAGCATTTGCGCCGGGCCACGTTTGAGAAGGACTTTGTCCGACGATAGGTTCACCCCACAAACGAGATCGTCCACTGGGTCGCCTGGAGGAGTAATCAGGATATTCAAGTTTGCCTGCTTTGATGTCCTTCCACCTATTTTTTAGGGATTCGGAGATCCTAGCATTTGTTGTTGGACTTCTGTATCTTTTGTCAGAAGGCGGCCTTGAGTTGCGAGCACGTCGCTGCCTCGAATTGACCGCTCTTGTATTGTTTCTTCTTCCCATTTCGAATTCCGAGCCAGATTCCGATTCATCATCCTCGTCGGTAGCAAATTTCCCCTGATTGGACCGGTTAGAGTCTGAAAGATCTCCTTCAGGGAATGAATCAGGCGAAGCTGAATCAAATATAACGAGATCATTGTCATCGTTCCCTGCTTCGGCCAGTTTCTCCTCTTGCACGGGACGCCTAGCCAATTGACGATTTGCAAGAGCTTGGAGTGCATCCAATACAAGTGGTGGAGGTGCGAGATGAGAAGGAATAAAGAACTTTGGATGAATCTCTTGCATTGAAGTTTTCAGCATCTCTGTTCTTGGTCCAGATATGTCAGCCCCGTAGATATAGATAAGATTCCGAGTGACGAGTCGGGATTTGTGATCAATGAAGGTGAAGTCTGTGGATTCAAGTTTCTTGTCATCCATGAGATCGTCAATGACCCTTGAGCAAAGCGTAGATCTCGGAAGAACATCGGTTTGGGGATGCATCTTCAGCCAGAGAGCAACACAACCCATCCACACGCTCTTTTGGCCTGGAAATACGTCGTTGTTGGCATGGATCAAGGCGCGCACCATCTCTCTTGCCACCGTTTCCGTAAGCTCGTCGGTAGAAGATATCTGACTTGCAACGCGAGAAAGGCTAGGGAGTTCTGATGGAAAAGGTGCAGGTAAGGCTGGGGTCTCAACATCTTGATCAAGGTTCTCGGAGATGCTGGCAAGAATTTCTCCCAGGACTTCAGTCTCTCGATTCAAAGCTTTGTAGACGCGCGTAGGTTTGGCTTTCCGTGTAGCTCGGGAGGTGGAGCGTGGAGATTCGACACCAGCTGCTTTTCGTGCCCATTCAAGAATCGAATCGTCACTGCTTTCAGAAGCGTGACTCGACTCGGCAGCATCTGAATCCACCGTTTCCTTCGCTGTAGCCTTGGCATTTCTTGTTGCACGTGGAGTCGGCTCCATTGCCTCCTTTGGTGGTGCCACTCTGCCTCCTCGTGGCTTTTTGGCCGAGGCCGGATCAAAACCAGGGTTACATGTGGTGTTCGACTTGGTGAGGTGATATTGAAGGCCGTTCGGATTCTTAAATCTAGCATTGCATAGTGTGCAGAGATAAGGTTTGGTGATTTTTTCTTTGGCTTCGATGGGTCTTTGGTAGTTACCACCAGTCCGCAGTCTCTCGGCACCCATAGCTATCACGATCTTTTCTCTCATTTGTGTCGCTGCTCTAGAGCTCACAGCAGATTTTCCGTAGATGAAGTTATGGATCACCGGTTCCTCGTCATCCTCGTTCTTGAGTGTAACCCGCAGCTGCATTGGCTTTGACCCGCGGATAGATGTAATCGGATTCTCTGCAATCTGGAGGACAGGTATAGTAACCAAAGGAGGTTGGGGTGGGTTCTGACCAGTCCAAAAGAATTCCAAAGTGGAAAAGTCTTTCAACAAGAGAAGGTTTCCAGCATATCTCGTGAAGATACATGGCAGACGTGCCTGGTCGCCAGGAATGGCTTGCTCTGACGCAGCACGTAAAAGTTCTTCGATCTCTTCACTTGCCGTCAGCTCCCTGGCAGGCTCTTGGACATCGATTACGGGGGATTGTT
This sequence comes from Mollisia scopiformis, assembly GCF_001500285.1. NCBI lineage: Eukaryota > Fungi > Ascomycota > Leotiomycetes > Helotiales > Mollisiaceae > Mollisia > Mollisia scopiformis. The sequence goes on from NW_017263607.1 coordinate 907,878, forward strand.
CGAGCGCAGCTTGATTAGGTGCCTGACTGCTCTTTCGCTTCCGAGTCTTCGCTTTCGGGGCTTCATGATTATCTTCAAGTGTGGGATTTGCAGATAGCTTCCTCTTCCGTGATCTGTTTGACTTCGTGTAAATCGGGTTCGGACCAGAAGTCTTTGAAGGTACAAGAGCGATTACAGTGGAAGTAAGAGGCTGTGGAGTAAAGTCTGTGTCGCCACCTTGAATGTGCGCATCGCGTGGTTCTTCAAGTTGTCCAAGATTGCTAGATAGCAGCGTTTGAAGTCGATCTGCAGCTGCAGAGACAGTGCTGCGAATTGGAGACGGTGGTCCAGCGTGGTACTGCTCCTGTGGTACTTCTATCGAACCACTCTCTTTGGTGTGTTGCTGGTAATGCGAGGAGTGCGATCGTGCCTGCGTGGATCCGGCAAGTAGTGCAGGACTAGCATTCAGTATTGCACTAGAAGCCTGTTGCACTATATTGTTTTGAGAAGACCGTCTATGTTCACGGATAGGCTCCGAGGCTCCGCGATGAGAACCCTCGCGTGACCGAAAGTACTCATTGAGCGACTGGTAAACAGCTGGGCTGTTGGGGTTGATTGCTGAGCTAGGAGTGGAAGCCCTGCTGTTCGGCTGAGGTGTTGTCCGAGTAATAGACTTTGCAGGTATATCGCGGAAGCCCAAAGAATTCCCCTTGTTGGCTGCAACATCTTGTGGCAAGTTCACATTCTGGCCAGATTGTTGTGGAGTCACCGCTGAGAAAATGGGTTGAAATGAGGTCTTGACTGACGGCGGCTCATTGACACTAGGCTTGGGCTTCGTAGACGTAACGTATGGAGATGAATAAGAGGTCGTCGCCCTTCCCAAATTTGAGATCCGATCTAGAAGTGAGTGATTATGAGGCGGAGGCACAGTGTACCCTAACGATGCATACCCAGTGCTGTAGTCAACATTATCGTGACGTGCCATGGATTGTTGGGTATGGTCCTGGTGACGCGGAGGTACTGCCGATGGAGATGGCCAATCAGGACGAGGAGCGGTTGGCGCTGTGCCGTGTTCAGCCTGGTACGGAGAATTGTAGGTTGATGCATTTGCCTGCGGCCACTGGTTCGAGGTTGTTGGAGGCCAAGGTGGCACAGCGGGTTGAGAAGCAGAACGGGAAGAAGGCAAAGACTGTGATTGCCTGCTTTGACGTGAGGTCCTTCTGCTTCGTCTCTGTGTAGGTGCAGCACCCCCAAGCGGTAATTGACCAGTTGCAGGAAGCGGGCTGCTCTGTGTGGGTTCCATGGCCGGGGGAAATTGGGGTGTGTCAGAATGGTTCTGCTGGATTGGATGACTGTAAGGATCAATATGTCGATATTGAGGCTGTGGAGCAGAAGAGCCTGGCATTTGCTGCAATTGCGGCATCTGCTGAACCGGCGCAAGAAAAGACGAGGCGTTTGGTGCTCCTAGTGGCTGGCTTGATACAGCAACACTTGCTACTCCGTTGGATGGTAGTGCCCCAGCATCCATTTCAAAAGCATCGGTACCCGAATTCGTCGTACGTGATGGAACTCTGGGCGTTGAATTATGTTCCAACGCAGGAACTTCACTTGGCGGTGGTGAAGAAGCATCGGGGGCAACATCTTTCTTTTGTCTCTTTGTGTACTTCCTACCCGACTGATTCCGCTTTGGTCTCTTGGTAGTCTTCTTTACGTGCTCCAAGTCCTTCTGCAGAATTTCAGCAACATAAGGCGCCCACGAACCTCTCCCAGATGATAGATGAGTATCGTCCTTTAGTTTAGGATGCTTGAAGACAGCAACAAGGCTACTCTTGGCTTTCGAGTGTCCTTGAGTGTTCTCAGTGCCAGGGAGGCCCATGTAGACTCCCGAGGTTCCTTCCTGACGTTGCATCTCCTCATATGAAGTGTACAGAGCCTCACGAATTGGTCTTTCGTCATCATCTCGATGACGACGGGTTCTTAGCGTGCTAGAAGATCCAGATTTCAGTCTGGTACGAGCTGTGCGGCGTCTTGGTGTCTCTGGTGGTGCATCTGACCGTCCCGGGGATAGAGCCGATGCTGCCAAGTTCCAGCTGTTCCATCCTGGAATTGGGGTAGGTTGCCTGGCGATAATTGCCCACTGAGGGTATCGAGCCCATATATCACTATGGCAAGCGATATGTGTTGCACAACGACCTGCTTCTGTATCGAGGATGGGTGGCCATGGTAGCTTTCCTACAGGCACCTCGGAAGGAAAGTCCCACCGAGGGTCTCTGAGACGGATCTTCTTGCTCCCGAGTCTTGCAGCTACAAGCTCGTCGTAGGAATGCTTGGTCAAAGGACTTTGGCTGAGTGGCTCCTCGCCGTCTACCCAGAGCACATCTCCTTGGGCAGCAAGGGCTTTCCATATTGCATTGACTTCCTCCCTCTCTTCTTCGGACGTGGTCCACTTGCTAAAGAGCTCAGATACCGCAATACCTATTGTTGTCTAAGTCAGCTTCTACCACTCTTTCTTGCCAGTCGCAGAGCGGTATGGTGCATCACGTGATACACTTGGCAGGCTCGCTGGACGAACGAATAGTGGTGCGCAAAAGAGCACTTTGACTTCAACTCCCAGTTGAGAAAAGCAGTTGTAGAAGCCGAGTTGGTGCGCATTGCGTACTTGAATTGGTTGCGACACAAAGACAATGCGACTCACCTTCAGGCCCAGACAGATTCAACTTCACGAGAAAGTATAACAATGAGCCCGTTGCGGGATCAGGTTCTTTTGCCATTGCGCGTTTTGTCTCTCAACCATCCTTGAGGGTTCGCGATGCGGGCGGAAGAACGTTGGGCCGAGTGGAGGAGACAAAGCAAGATGGTGGTGTGGTGTGGTGGGTTGCGGTTCTGATGTTGTTAGAATCGATGAAGTTTTGAAGTTTTTTTGGCTTTCGGCCGCTTGGAGGGGAAATGGGTGAATCTCGTAGCGAGGCTGACCTCGGCTAGGAGCCAATCATTCAGCGCCTGGCCTCGTGACTAGATGCGCTAAGCAACATCAGAAGCCTCATCAAGTTCTCAAAGGCTGAATATCACTGCGATCACTGTTTTATATGTCATTTGCTTCCTACAACAGGACTAAAGAATTTCAATACAAGCTGTTCAAAGAGCATCTCCAGAAAGAAGATCCTTTCACGGAGCCAAGCAACCTGGGCTGAAATTCAAAGACCTCTGTCTTCTTGAATGAATCTTAGATGCTCTTGCTGCCTAAAGTTTCATTCGGCAGCATCACTCTTACTTATATTGTAATCAATCTCTACTCCCATATCTTTCCAATCTCATTCCCAACATCAGCCTTCTCCTCCCTTTTCGTGATGCAAGCAGCTCTTCCTCTTCACCACCTCTCAAAGCCTTCCCACGCAATGGAAACACTCCCAATCGAGATCAAGCTAGAAATCCTCCGCCATGCTCTCCACTCCTCAGTCCCCCTCGCCTTCTGTCCTCTCCCTCTCTCCCGTTCAGAATCCCGCAGAGAGTTCGCAAAGTACCCCACACAAACGTATCTCCGTCAACGCTACTCCTCCACCCTCCGCCTCGCCTTATGGAATCAATGTCTCATTAACGAGCCTGTGACAAAACAATTCATGGAAACATTCTCAGTACTTTCACTAGTGTCCAAATCCACGAGGGAATCGACAAGAAAGATTTTCTTCGGGGAGAATAAATGGGTGCTACACATCACCAGAACGTTCAACGCCATTTCTTGGATCGAGAAGTATTGGGGCGTGGAAGTGCTGGGTCTGATGCGAGACGTTCGAATTGAAGCCCAGGCTTTACGGAAAGCTTGTTTCAATGCACTTGATGTTTTTACAACAGCCGCAGCTCCAGGTGGGAGGTTGAACAGTCTTGAAGTCCAGTGGTTGGAGAAAACAAGGCCACTGCAAACTGCGATGAGAAAAGCCCGAGGTGAAAATGATGAGACGTGGCACTTTCATCCTATGCTTAGGGACCATGGATTGGAAAGGAATTCTGAAGGTGGGAGGGGCTTGATTATCCAGCCTGGGGAAGAGCACGAATACGATGAAGATGATTTGGGGACGAAGTATGAGGGGGTGAATTCGGAGCCCGAGGAGTGGCAGGAGAACGAAGTTGTGCTTGTGCCGCTCGGGAAGCTGAGAGGAGTTCGGAAGGTGAGGATCGAGGGAACTGTGAGGGAGAAGTGGGCGACATGGTTAGAAGGTGTTATGATGTCCAAGCCTGAAGAAGATGTGGAGGAATTTCCACTCTCGGCTGCGGGGAGACGTATACTGGGACTACTTGAGGACGCAGATGGACTTTTGTTGCTGCAGAACTGAAATGAGATTATCAAAGGATCTTTAAGCTAAAGCAGGCAGCTGTACATTGGACTAATAACAACACTTGGCAGTATTGCAGAATTTGACGGCAACCATATTGTTCGCAGGATGTTGCAGTATGAAGATTTTCAATAGATAGGTCGTCTTCTATTCAACACTTGTTTAAACTCAATGCTCACAAGACAAGACATACATTTGCACCTTAGCTTCGTGAACGATAGTCTCTGTGTCAGAGAGGAGAAATGACAGAATATATACCCCACCATGATCCCCACTCCAGATTCACCCACGCGCTCATTCTTATTCACGCTCCCTAAACATAGCGTGAATCAATAAAGTCTTGAACTAGCAGCTAAAACTTCTCACAAGCAGCAACTCCCAAAAAAACGATAAATATTCGGTCTCAATCCTCTGCTGCTTGTCATGACATGACCTAACATCGACAATTTAGCCACACTCACCCACTAGACGCCATTTTCTTGGGCCAGGTACATTCCGACCCCACAGGGTGACCGTTACCAACAGGAAGACGGTTCGATCTCAGGGTTTCTTCTTCTGGCTGCTTGAGATTCGTTGCCAACTTGATTGTTGTCAATGACAGCGGAAAACAGGAGTAAAGAGAAAACCTAGAATAAAACAGACATTTCACTGTTAAGGTAGACAGTATCTTCTGAAAGTACGGTCGTCTGGATAGAGATTCTTGAAAGGTAATCTCAGTGTTCGTAGGAGTCATGATGGTCTTACATTTTGAAGTACTTGATGGCATTCGAGACAATGCTAGAAATTCTTGGGATTTACAGACGTCACGCAATGTAAGATGGTTGAAAGGTATCAATAAAATGTATTCAGTGCTGCCTCCTATGTACGCTGTCCAGCAATGCTAGCAACGCCAAGATATGCCGCCTTATCCAAGACCAGAACGCCGAGACCCTGTTGGGTATATGCACGAGGCGGTCACGCTTCCAGGAGTCCCATCACCAGACCTGCTTGCTAGCACCCCTCAGATCATCAATATTCAAATAATCTACTCCCTCTCGAACCAGAACATCCCAGACATGATTCCTCAAGCCCAGTGGCCAAGCAGGCAGGTCCCAATACCTAGCCTTCAGGCCTCTCCGATGGGCACCTCTGATCTGCCCTCTGATGATCTTCATTTGTCTAGGACTCAATCTTCCCCTCCATATCCTGCCTACTGCTTTGCCAAAGCTGACAGAGGCATAATAGGAATTCAGTGGATTGAACTCTGTATCTGGCAATGTGCCAGATAATCCTTGTCCTAAATCTTGTGTTTCGGAGGATGAAGTGGGGAGCTTCTCCTCTGCGCTGCCTTCTTCTTCATCGAGTCTCTCACCTGGCAGAGAGTCATCGAATTTGGGCCACGATTGCATTTCAGGTGTGACCCTACGTGCTTCCCACATTGTATCCAGCGGCGCATCGAAGAATGCGTCTCGATAAGTAGAGTTGGCAGTGAGGACGTCGAAAGGTGTGTTGCCTGTTCCAACGAGAGTGATCGGTCGTGTGTGAACGGTGTCATTCTCCATGAACGAAAGCCAGCCTCGGTCTCGCAGCGGCTGGACCTGCTTCAACACCCAAGGCCATGTTTCAGCTCCGCTGGTCTTTAGATCAACGAGGAGAGTAAGGGATTGCCCTGGATCAACATCGAATACTCCATGGGATGTGCCGTTGTAGAAGTCTGATGATGAATTCTGGTCCTCGAGAATTTTGACCAGGGGATCAACGTATAGGCTTGCAAATGTTCGGTTTCGTGTCAAGCTTGCCGTATTGTGTCCAACGTAGAGCTCTTCATCAAACAGCCACACATCTGCCTCCACACCAGTACATCCAGCCCGCAGAGCTGAGAATAGAGGGACTCGTCTCCAATAATCGTTGTGAGAATGGCAGGGGATAGGTAGGATATCGCGTGTAAAGTCGGTCGGGTACCACGCCAAACCTTCAGTTCCTGTACCTGGTTGTCCCCAATTCTGCAGTACATGGTCGAGGTCTGAGGTCCAAAGGAGAGTCGCAACACCGAGGAGGAGATTGAGAACTAGGAGGAAAGCCCTATGATTATTAGCAGATGAAAGAACAAAGGAGTGAAGGATACCAACAGAATCGTCAAGCCACTAATCCCACCAAATATACAATAGTTATACCAATTCCGCTTCCTCCTTGTCCGTCTTGCAGCGTAACCATCTGCCAGTAACCGCGTGGCATCCTGACTCAAGTCCTTGTACCCCTCCGCCTCCAGACTCGCTTTCCTCCGCTCCCTTATGGTCATGATATCCTTGATATTCCACCACCAAGATCTCTTTACCTTGGGAGACCTCTTAACGAAACCATCCTCGAGATCCTCCTCGTCGTCGGTACAGAAACTCGAGAGTGGCTTTCGTAACGAGGCATTGGATTCATGCGAGGAAGAGGAGAAGTGGTCGTCATCATAGACGTTAGTCAGGGCGGATCGATCGTCTTCGGGAGGCTCGGAGATGTGTTGTGCATTACTGTACGTGGACACCATTTTGGCGTGCAGACGAGATCGGGAAGAGTCTTGGCAGGGTCCAACTGTGCAATTCAGGAACCGGGGGCCATGCGATGAGGGATTGCGATGGAACTTCGAGGGTTGAAGGGGGGAGAAATTGGTAGATTATACGGGAGGAGGTCGTCGCGCTTCTATACCGATGATCATGGACGGATTAATACCGCAAGTGAAGGCTTGGTCGTGTTCTTTGGTAGTGTGAATGTCACTGCTGAAGGGGTGATTGGCGGGACGAGAAGTGTTGACGAGTCTAGGTGCCGCCGACTCTCCGCGAATGCGCTGGAAGGAATCACACTGGTGTATTGACTTAGGGGTTTGACGATAGAGAATACCGAGGCAGAGAAGAAAGGAAAAGAGAAAGAGAAGTGAAGATATATTTTTGTTTGAGGAGCGAACGCCCATTCTCGCGCAACAATGGGTTGACCCAATCTGGGCCCGTTCTTCAGCCACGGACGTTCATCGCTGCTCCCAGAAGGGTTTGGCGGCGCATCTTGGAGCAGATCTGTGGCAGTCGAGACCGCACGTGCGTCAATGGCCGGGGTGGAACGAGCCACATTTGTTTGGAGCTGGAGTCGAGAATCGGCTGAGCTTGATCCAGAACCTCAGCATTCGATCATTGAAGATAAGATGTTAATACATAATGCTGAGGAATTTCTTCCTCTCGTCGTACTCAGGTAGGTATCTAGAGCTGGTGTCATAATTCATTCACCTGGTCGGACATCTCAACAAACAGAAGAGTTTCTGCGCACGCCGTCTTCCATCAGCTTAGAAAGCTCCCAAAAAGGAACTGCTCTGACACTGACCAGACACCCCAGCATTTTCAATATCCCACAGAAGAAACATCCATTGCTTGTATTCTGTTACTTGCAAATCCTCATCTGTTGTACATGGATGATTGCATTGGCTCTCGACGAGAACTGCAATAATCTACAGGGATGCAATTTCCAGTGGAAACCCTTACTTACATGCGTGCTCCAATATTGTCACCTATGGATCATAGCTACAATTGCTAGGAGTACACGCAGTTCATTGCAGGTTTCCTGGCTCCTAAACCCAACTTTTGTTAGTACCATAGCATGTGCCGTTCGTTAGTCAAAAGTAGGTTAAATGCTGCTGACTGCAGCAGAGCCGGATAAAGAATGTTGGATCGTGATATCACTATCTTCCCTAGACCCATGTGAAATTTGGTTTAAGAGCATTGAGGATTGCCTACAATAACCTACCTCTCCACATTGCAAGCCATTCAAGTGTTGAGATCATGCTTTAGGAGTTCTGATTGCAGTCGCTCAGGACTTCGATCCAAGCTGATCCCAAGTTGGTCCCAATCTGATTTATCCTGTCCCCACCGGAATTCTGCAAGCTTGAATACCGCCAGACGTCACAACGGTACAATGGCCATCTCTATACTCTCGACGTTGTTGTCGAGTATCGTATTTTTGACGTGTTACATCTTGTGGAAGAAAGTATTGATCTCGTCCGCCTCGAGCAAAGCTGGATGCTCCTCTCCTATCAAGTACAATCACCTCGATCCATTCTTTGGACTGGATCTATTCATCAGAAAGATCAGGTACACGCAAGTAGGAGACCTACTGGCTCTAGACGACGAAATATTCGCCAAATATGGCAAGACAGTCCATACTCTTTTCTTTGGAGCAAATCATTGGATGACGATGGATCCTCTCATGATTCAAGCCGTCGCCGCTACAGAAGCTGACAAGTTTGGAAACGAGCCGACAAATCGCAAGTCTTGTGGACCACTGCTTGGTGACGGTGCATTTACTGTTGATGGGGCGTTGTGGAAAAGATCTCGAGATATCATCAATCCCATTTTCAGCCGATCACAAGTTTCGCAGTTGTCTTCGTTGAAGATACATATCCAGCGCTTCATGGAACATATCCCTCGTGATGGATCCACGATTGATATCCAACCTCTTACGAAGATGCTCTTCTTAGATAGCTCTACTGAGTTCATCTTCGGCAAGTCTGCTGGTTCTCTGACAGAATGTGAATTGTGAGAACCCTCCACTTACCAGCTTCATTTCGAATCTCTACTTTGTTCGATACTAACTCGGACACCACTTAGAACAATCGGAGCGCAGAAATTCTCGGAAGCTTTCGATGAGGGCCTACGGGGCATGAGGAAGAACTACATGACAGGCCAGTTTTCATGGCTGATTGGCACTGACAAGAAGTGGCTTGAGAAATGCTCCGAGATTCATGCTGTGGTGGATGGTTACATCGAGGAAGAAATTGAGTACCAGAGGAGCACCAAAGAGATGGGGCTATCTACTGATACTCCATCTGAATCATCAGCTTACAAGTATGTTCTGCTCAGGGAACTTGTCAAGAACCACTCAGACGATAAGCTTTACATTCGAAGTGAACTTATGAATGTCTTCTTCGCCGCCAGGGATTCTGTCGGCACAGTGACAGCAAATATGATATTTCATCTTGCTAGAAGTCCTGGAGTCTGGCAGAAGTTGCGGAAAGAGGTCGGCGGTATTGCATCGAACCAAGAACTGACCTTTGAATTTCTCAAATCCCTGAAGTATGTGCAGGCTGTCATTGAAGAGAGTAGGTCACCCATCTTCTACAAACTCGACCATTCACTAACATATGTAGCACTTCGACTTGTACATCCTGTCGATAGGTGTTGGAGGACCTGCCTATCGCCTTGTATCCTTCCCCGTGGTGGGGGGAACTCAGGACGAGAACCCATTCTTCTACAACCAGGAGATCAAATCGAACTTGTCTATGGATCTATGCACAAGGACAAGGATATTTGGGGCGAAGATGCATCAAGCTTCGTTCCCGAACGAATGCTTGGTTTGAAACATAGCTGGCAATATATTCCGTTCATGGGAGGTCGCAGGACATGTCCAGGTCAGCAGAATGCTTACACCGACATGGCATTCTTTCTTGTGAAGATGGTGCAAGAATTTAAAACTATTGAGAATCGGGATGATTGTTTGGAGTATGTGGAGGAGTATGTCATGACGAAAGAAAGTAGGAATGGTGTCAAGGTTGCTTTTACTGTTAGTTAGGTTCTTGAGCAGATTGTCAGAAGAACATTAGTATCTCGAGCAATCTGAATTGTGAGCGAAAATATGGCAAGTCTGCAATATGAAAAGAAATGGTCTTGCGACTCATGGGACCACGAGGATCCTTGACCAGGAACTTTGCATGGCGACCTACTTCATAGACATAGACCTTATCTCGGATTGAAGTTTTATTGTAGAGGTTTGTATTCAAGTTATATGAAACAGATGTTGCTGCCACATATAATCTCTTCCTCTCTTCACTCGCATAGGACAGGGGAGTGAAGGCCAGTGTGAGGGCATGTCCGATGTCGTTCATCCCGAATGATTCGTTAGGAAGGGAAAAAATGTATGGCTCTTGAAATTCGACCTGGACTTTGCCGCTCTTGGAATCTCGATCCGTTGGAAATAGAGAAAGCACTTGACCGATTTTCTTTGCAGGACCTCGAGCTTGGATGACTTTTCTCTGAAGCCAACTTGAGTCGTGACATCCATCCGAGAAAGCTTAGCGTCTGGACCCCTGCACCAGAAAATTCCCCATATCTTATCGCACACTTGGAACTCGGAAGCCTCTGCAATTCTTCGCAAACAACAATCATGCCCCATAAACACGTCCGCAGAGGAGAGGTCGACAAGTCTACGTGAGTTCCTTTATTTTGTCACTAATAGGGTCTTCGAGTTCAATTAGCTAACCCTGCCAGTGTTGACCTCCCTCCCACCTCCGTCGCGGAGCCCCTCCCAGTCTCGAAGTCCGCCAAGTCGAATGGCATTTTTACCACAGAGATCAATGCGAAGAGGAACAACAAGAAGAGAAAGAGAAAAGATGATAAAGATGATACACCCAAAGCCTTCGCACGCCTCATGGCCTTTGCGCAAGGGAAGAAGCTGCCAAAGGGATTGGACGACGGTGTGAAGGAGACGAAAGCTGCGAAGAAACGAAGAGTTGCAGCTGCTGCAGAGAATGAGAAGGAAGAGTCTGCGAAGGTAGAAGAACCTCGAGGAGAGGTGCCCTCGATTCGCCCAGGGGAGAGGATGTCAGATTTCTCAGCCAGAGTGGATGCAGCACTGCCTGTTAGTGGTTTGATCAATAAGTCTACGCGAGGAGGGAAAGATCCTTTGGGATTGAAGGTCGGCAGAACGAAGACGGAGAAGCGCATGCACAGGATGTACGATGAGTGGCGGCAAGAGGAAGCACGGCGGCAGGAGAAGAGACAGGAGGCTTTGGAGCTGGCAGAAGAGGAAGAGATGGATGAGGATGGGCAGGTGAAGTGGAAGGTGGATGTTGAGAAGAATGGAAAAAAGAAGAAGGGAAAGAAGCGGAAGGTACTTGGAGAAGTAGAGGATGGAGATGATGATCCATGGGCGAAAATCAAGCGGGACAGAGGAGAGGTGAAGGCTGGCTTGAACGAAGTGGTTCTTGCTCCTCCAACATTTTCGAAGATACCCAAGGAGAAGTTCAAGATTCGAGGCGGCGCGAGGGTGGAGATTGACGATGTCCCCAAAGCAAGTGGGAGTCTGAGGAGGAGAGAGGAGCTCGGGGAAGTCAGGAAGGGCGTGGTGGAAGGGTACAGGCAGATGATGAAAGAGAAATCGGGTACTTGATCGGAGGATATATTTTAGGATATATTTTCTTGCTTGATTATCTCCGAGCTTTCGCCAGAAGCTATTTGGGCGATCCTCTCGGGAAATTACTTATATCCGAGACGGAAAATCCGCGGACCCATCCTTCTATGTCATTTCTGCCCTTTCGGCCCCGAACAAGTCCCATCTGCATAAGATTCACGCCTTGCTGATGAAGTGATTCGGTGCAGGGTAAGAGTCACAGAGGTGATGAATGCGCAGCCTCGTAATCATCCCGCGGAGTGTGTGAATGTTTGAGTACACGGTGCTCGGAGCTCGCAATTCTAGAAACATTATAAGAGCACCCTGACACTGCTTCATTGCTGAATTAGTTTGAGAATTTCCTACCCTTTTCGTGTTTCTTCTCCTCGATCTTGATCACCACACCTCAATAAGAACTTCCAGCAAAGACTATTCCAGTCAAAATCTTTCCACCCTTGAACACCATGAACTCCACCAAAACAAAACAACCCTGCCAAGGCTGCTGTCATCCAGAATGCCCAAGCGGCGTCAGGAGATGCATTTGCTTGAGCCCCAACAACTGTCCCTTCTTCAGATATTTTGAAAAGGAGAAGGCATTAAAACAACAAAGAGCCGAGGCCGAAGCCCGAGTACCGCTGCCAGAGAACAACAAGAAAGCGACAAGCGCTACAGCCTACGTACCAGGCTGGGCCAGCGACGATGAAAACTCAGAAGGGGAACATTCATCGTGATGGGAGTGGTAGTTTAGTTTGAGGATGTCTTCGTCCGGAGAGGGCATTGAAATAGGGAGGGGAGAGATGGGCTGTATTTGTATTATGTGATGCGAACGATTTTGGAATCTGTTACGATATCACCACTTTGGAAGCGTTGGAGTTTGGGTTTGGAGGGAATTGGGAGTTCTGGCAAGGGCTTGAATTGGAGCAGATGTAGGAATATGGCGATGGGAGAGAGAACTCGGGTCTCCAGGTTTCGCTTGCTGACGCGACATACCAGAGCTCGACTGTATTCTAACCTTGCTGTGCCGAAATGTAATGTCTCTCTTCATTAAATCTTCTAGAGATATCTAGACATATAACTTAATAACTCTCTTTCAGCGGCACTTCTGCTACCCATAATCTCGCTCTCGACCTTAAATCCGTGATGACCGCGGGTACATGACTAGTCGTCACTCCGGTTGCCTACACCCGGGACCATGAGCTAGTTCGGCTCATCTCAAAGCTTTCGCGTTCGCGTTCACTGCATGCCTGATCCGATAACTTATACAGCTCGTTAGTAATGTCAACGGATTGGTCGTCTCGCATTGTAAAGCCCTACAAGGAGACAAGGTCGATGTCGCTGAATTGAGAGACGGCAATCGGGTCGATCCCATTGGCAAGTGCCATCGGACGGAGCTACATGCTGTTGGGAAATATGAAATTACTATAAATTATAAAGAACTCATCATTCCTTTTTCCTAATGAACATTATCATCCCCTTCTTCGTTGGCACATCATTTAATTCTATATCTTAACATGGCCCAAACACTCGTCCTCAACCCACCCCTTCCCTCTCATCTCGTCCATCAATTTCCGCTCCCAACTTTCATCGAAAACCTAGCAATCCGCTCCAATGGCCAAATCCTCATCACCGTCGTCAATACGGCGTCCTTAGTCCTGGTCGACCCAAGCAACCCCTCAACCCCAATCGTGGTCCACAAATTTGAAGGAGTTCTTGCTGTGACAGGTGTTATCGAGGTCGAGCACGATGTCTTCTACATTGCAGCAGGAAACTTTGATTTGATGAAAGGCAACGAGTCTGGAAGTTATTCCATTTGGAAGGTTGACATGGGAAGTTTTGAAAAAGAGGGGCAATCGAAAGTCGAGAAGCTTTGCGATTTGACAAATGCGGGACTGCCAAATGGATTCGAAACACTTTCAAACGACAAGAGCTTCTTCTTATTTGCAGACTCGGAAGTTGGTGCTCTCGTAAAGGTCGATGTCATCACTGGTGCTAGTGAGGTCTGGGTCCAAGTCGACGAGATGAAATGTTCACCGGAAGGACTAAAAATTGGCATCAACGGAATCAAGTATCGAGATGGCTATGTATATTGGACCAACACCAGCAAACAGCTGTTCTGTCGCATCAAGATTGACGATCATGGAAAGATTGTGGGCGAAGCAGAAATTGTCACAAAAGATATTCTCGTCGATGATTTTGTGTTTGACAAGAAAGGGAATGCTTGGATGATGACACATAGCAACAACACTGTGGTCGTTGTGAAGACGGATGGCTCCTTGGTTACTGCAGCAGGAGAATTGAATGAGATGACGGTGGCTGGTGGGACGGCGGGCCAATTTGGGAGGCGGGAAGATGATCAGCATATTCTGTATGTCACCACCACTGGAGCCCTGAGTGCCCCAGTAGGAGGTGACAAGGTTGAAGGAGGAAAGATTGTCGCTATTGATACATCGAAGTTTGAATGAGATGGGCTATGGGATTGATACAATGACACAGAATTCTAGATGCTCTACTGCGGTGGTGGATGTCCTTGAGGGTCGAACACCACTATCAAACGCCGCTAGCCTACCCTATCTCTCAGACTTCTCAAACATATTCTTAGGCTTTCCCCTCTTCCTACATCAAGTCAGTCTCTTGCTTCGTAGTAATGCTCTCTCGCTGTCTGAGACTCACCAGTGCATTGCCAATTTCTCTAGAAACCCTCACTGCCTGGTCCCGAAAACCACATATGAGGAAAATTCTTTCCAGATTGTCCTTGGCCCCAGGTCCCCCCATCCCCAAATCTATTGAACAAGACGTTGTAGTTCTCCAGTCCTTGTTTACTTACGGTGACTGGATCAGTGGCAGGCGCTTTGATGACCATCTACTGTCATCAGGTCTTCTGCCGTAAGGTTTATTTGAGGAGGGAAGGGGAAGAAGGGACAACTCACAGGTAAGAAACAGTAGAAGAAGTCCAACGATTGTCCGTATAGCTGGTCATCCACATTACCCTTCTTATCAGCAGCACGAGCACTATCCCACATCTTCCCTAAATCCGTCTTCCACACTCTAAGACAAAGTTCCCTGCACATCTCATCTGCCTGCTTGTCACTTATCTCCCTACCACTGATGGAAGTCTCTGCTGGTCTGAAGGATATTGAGCGAACAGGGGGCTCGGAGGCAACAACATTTATGGTCTCTGAGACTGGGATCCTTGAGCTACTCGCTGCTTTTGTGAGCCTGGCTGAGTTCTGAGAGTGACTCATAGACGACGGCGTAGTAGTTCCAGCTTTCTGCACCTTGATAGACACTGCGTGGAGATGGGTATGGGTTTTCATGCCACCGGATTGACTATATGCAGATGAAGTTATGCGTTGGGTACCTGAAGGAGCGTCGACAGCCGATTTGACTGAACCCCTGTTGAGGCTTGATTTCGACTCCTTCTGAGACGTGGGCATATTGGATATAGAACAAGAATCTGGTGATGTTGAGAAGACCTTGCTTGGTTGATGTATGTAAAAATGCTGAGATGAGAAAGAACAGAAGGAAACATATTGTATATTTAAATAGATAAGATGACAGTTTGAATCACAACGCAGATGACTCGGGGCCCATAGGTTGGGCAGAATGCTTGAATGTTATCATGTTAATGCAAAGAAGACTGGAATCAGAATGGATCTGGAACTAGAAGACGGAATGTTGGGCAAAGAGGACGCATGCCATCTGATAATCTCCACCTAGCATCATATATCTCCACTGACTTTTGCCTCAGCTTACCACTTTGGCACATGATCCTCCCAGAACTTGTTGAAGGTTTGGTTCTTCACCTCAGCCGCTGACTTGCTAGCCGCAACAACACCACCACTAGCAGGATCAAACACCCCGGAATTGACGACATACTTGACGGTATTGTCTTGGTGCTTACCAAACGGCAATGCAACACCACCAGTGACTTGGTCAACGGCAGTCATGTAGGAATTGCTCTCGCGAACCTTGCATCGAACACCTTGGGACTCCATGTGCTGCGTCAAAGCGGTGGCGGTATCGTAGTACCTCAGGCAGGTGGAGCATTGGAGCTTCTCGTTACGATGGGCGGGCGACTTGAGATGAGCGATAAAAGCATTTCGGTTGTTAATGCTCTTCCTGAATCTGATCAGTACATTCATGATCCCGCTTGAAGTTTTGTAAACTTACCCACAGCCGCGATAAGGGCATTTGAATTTGTTGATGATGGTAATGTAATATTTCCTAGAGTCAAAACCTGGAGTGTCTGGATCATAGGGGTTGGCCTCTGGACCTGGTTGGGCATTGGTCTGCAACATTGTAGCAGCGAGGTCTGGGGGAGGGGCAACGGCAGGAGGAGCATCAGGGAAAAGGCTTTGTTGGCCCGTCCACGCATTACCTGGTGTAGAGAGAGGCTCCTGGGCATCCATGATGTTTGGGGGCTTGTTATTGATGGTTGGGAACCCGCTGTTCGTGACGATAACTTGCTCGAGGAGCTTCGTCTCATTACCCCAAGGAGCATTCATGACAGCATCAAGCCCTCTGGATCCTCCAACATCGACAAATCCTCCAAGAAGATCGTCATCTTTGAAGACTGGCTGACGAGGCGGCGCGACAATGGCTTGGGCTTGTGCTTGGCCTCGCTGGGCAGGCGACGGAAATCCAGGAGTTCTCACTAGTGGGTGTGGCTCCTCGCTGAAAGATACGCCCGTTCGACTGAAGTCATTGAACGAACGAGCGCTCTGGACAGCGGCGTTCGACTGCTCCTTTTCCCTCCTCGCAAGATCGATATCGATATTCGGGAGTGATTTGCATGTCTCGAGCTCGATGTGCCCAATGAGAGCGCCGAGGCGCGTAAATCTTTTGTGGCAACCGGGGCATCGCAGATCTTGTTCATTCGAGTGCATCTACAAATGGTCAGCTGGTTTAAAGAGGAAATGTGCAATGCTCAACCTACCAAGTCATGGTGCTGACTGGCAGCCTTCTGATTATTGAAATCTTGGGAGCAGACCTCGCAACAGATGTGACGCGAAGAGCTGAGCTTGTGATTGTGGAAAGCAATGAAGGAGGGAAATCGAACATTGCACACAGTGCAGTAGACCGATTCCTCGCCACGGAATGAGGCCATTGTTGGGACTATAGTGTTCCTCGTTGTTTAGAATGTCCTCTTGCTTTGTTTATCGTCGCGATTGTGGTCAAGCGCGGACGGAATACGCGAAGCAGAGTGTGATGAGACGGGGGTGACAGCAAAGGCAGGGGCAGACAGATTATGGGATTGACAGATGTCTGTAATTCTCCGTGTTTGGGACGCGTGATTGAGAGATGAATCTGGAGCAAGCAGACTCCAGATCGCTGATAAAACCTTCGCCTGCCGTCCAACTCTCTGCAGACAAGGCTGGAGGAGAAGGGGAGGAGATAAGATCTTTGCTGTTCTCGACGTGATAATGCGTTGTTGTTGTTGATCTCGCACCAACTTGAAATTGAAAGTTGTTGTTGTTTTGGTTGGGTTGAACCCGGATGAAAAGAAAGAAATCCTCGCTTCCAATGCTGTGTGGCCGCTTAGCGATTGAGGAACAGACGAATGTCTGTGTATGGAACGAAGAATTTGCTTTCGATCAGTCGGGAGGTATTCAGAAATATGGTAGCGGATGTGGAGAGGATAATTGCAGAAGCTGTCATCAAATTCAGAGTAATCGCAGAAAGGACTGTAAGCCGTGCCAAGTGTGCTCTGCGCATGCTGGACATCCAGATCAATGACAAGAAGGGAAGGAAATGATCTGACTTGTAACGTGCTTGGGGACTAAGACCAGGATTTTACGCTGCAATCATATATCTTCTTCCTTCTTCCCCTTTCTTGTTTTAACGGGATTACATTAATGAAACTAAGGAACGAAGCTTCATCAAGGCATAGAGGAGACAAATCATATCATCGATTCAAGCAAAGAAAGAAAGCAACTTTCCCCGGCCTTGAACGAATGCAAAAGAGGAGGACGCAACAGGGAGATTCGGTTGCTACAGGGGGAAAGACACTCAAAGTCGACCAGGTCCATGACTACTTTCATTTCGTTCAATGCCAATCACCCAGTCGAGTACTGAAGAACAAGGTGTGTAAATACATCTTCTTGGACTGTGTTGGGTATGAAGAAGCATTACATATGTAATGCAGGAATTCATGGCTGCTCGGGGACCAGTTTGAGGAATGAAGCAAGTAGCTCGAGACTGTCTAGCGCATCGTAGGCGTCGACGAGCTCATCTTTCTTCCCCATCCACTCATTTCAACTTCTTACAGACTTTCAGGCCTAGATGTCCAGCCTTTACGGAGCAGGAAAATGTGACTGTAGCAGGATGTTGCTGGGGTATCTTGAATACTGTAGCAAAGAACGGCCGTTTCATGGATACCAGTGTGCCGCTATATCTATTGTCAGAGAGTGACAACTTCAATTTATACCTATGTTTCTGCCATGCACAGTGAAGCCATTCGGCAACATCATGAATGTTCGATGTTGTTGTCGTCGAAGGAACCGGACCGGATTAAGGAGCACTCGGCAGATCCCGTGTTTCGTCAGCGCCTCACTCAGCCTCAGCCTCCTTTCCATTCATCAGCAAACAACCAACTCATCACCACTAAGACAAACATCCACATCACCAACAACCTCACAACATGTATAGTCCATCATCCTCTTGACCCTCCAATGGCGACTCTAGCACGACCCAGTCCTGCCTCCTCACCGACCAGAATGCCTCGAAAATGGGCTAGAAAGTGCGAAAGGTACTGAATCTTGCATCGGTGGCTGCTCCAATTACAAACTTAACATCGTACCTAGGTACTGCTGCTTGGGAGCAACATATTTCCCACTGTTCTTCGTGTACAGCATAACCTCCTGGGCCGTCTGGGTGGAAGCGACCATTGGCTTTCTACCTGCGAAGACTGCTTGGATAGGTGAATATTCCAGTGTGCTGGTCTGCTTCGTGTTAACATTGTAGGAAACGGTACCTCGTTCCTCGGAATCGCACTCTACGTTCTCCTTAACTGGTCGTACACAACAGCTGTCTTTACCTGTCCGGGCACGACGACCAGCCAAGGCTACAGCTCCCTCCCCACAACTGCGCCTCCTCCCGCGACGAACTTCACTGTGAAGGCGAATGGCGAGTTGCGATTCTGCAAGAAGTGTCAAGCTCGGAAGCCGGATCGTGCACATCACTGCTCGACATGCCGAACCTGCGTCTTGAAGATGGATCATCACTGCCCCTGGCTGGCGACCTGTGTTGGTCTGCGAAATTACAAAGCATTCCTCCTATTTTTAATCTACACCACCCTTTTCTGCTTCGTCTGTTTTGGAGTGTCTGCTGTATGGGTCTGGAGAGAGATTCTGAACGAAGGAGAATATACGGAATCGCTGATGCCAGTGAATTACGTGATGCTGGCCGTCATCTCGGGAATAATTGGCCTCGTCCTGGCTGGCTTCACAGGCTGGCATATTATACTTGCATCTAGAGGTCAGACAACGATCGAGTGTCTGGAGAAGACAAGATACCTCTCGCCTCTGCGAAAGTCGATGCAGCATCAGCACATTGGTTCTTATGGTCAACAAATGGACGACATTAATTCAGGACAGAGACACGAATTTTCGGACGCAGTAGAGAGGCAGCGCGCGAGGGACAGATACGAAGCATATCTTGACGAACAAGATTCTGAGAAACTGCCCAGCGCATTTGATCTTGGCTGGAAACGGAATCTTGGACACCTATTCGGACCAACGCCGGTACTATGGTTTGTTCCGATATGCACCACCACTGGAAATGGATGGAGCTGGGAGCCCAGTCCAAAGTGGCTAGAAGCGAGAGAGAGAATAGCACGAGAACGGGAAGAGCAGCGGATGCGAGAGAATGCCGCTGGATGGGGTGCTGACCCAGCACCAGCTCCTCCAGTGCCTCAAAAGCAAGAAGGCGCAGGCAGACATTATGTCGCCTATCCGAGTCGGTCAACGTCGAAAGCGGACCGCATTCTGGGGAGGAACCCAGATGATTATGCGGATACAGGAGCCGTCTCCATGGAGAACCTCCATCCACGGAACGAGGATGATTATGATATTAGCAGCGACGAAGATGAGACTGAGAGGAAAGCCCTAGACAGAAAGGCTGCTGTAGGTTGGCCTCAGAAGGTTGGTGTTGTCACAAATACCTTGCTTGGCAATACATTGGCAAGACAGAAGGACGACGTGAGAGGTTGGGATGGAATGGATGAAGGCGTTGACTGATCATTTGTATCTACATAATACCCAAGAACAAACCTGCAATATAATTTTGACGATCTGAACAACCTCCCGTCCCCAACATACGTGCCCACATGTTTCTTGAGTTTCACGTGACTCGAAACATACGTCTTTCCGAATGCGCTAACCTGATTCGCCCAGCTTCAGAGGTGTTGGCTCCAAGTGTCCAGATCACTCCCAACTTCATGCTCCAAGGGGCAACATTATTGGCGTTGATAGAATAGAATCTTTAATCCCTTCTTGCAGTCTCATCATTCTACACATCATGGCGACGTCAAGAATCAATTCCAAATCTCCCACCATAAAACGCATTCGTAAGCTCTGGACTCCCCTCAATGGACCCCTTCTAACGGATCCAGTCCGCGAAGCAGCAGAACTTGCCAATTCTCCCTCCCCCGACTTCCATGCAGCCCCAGCAAACGATGCTGATCTATTCGACTGGCATTTCACACTGCGAGGACCTCCCTCGTCTTCATTTGCCGAAGGTATCTACCATGGTCGAATCGTATTACCTCCTACGTACCCATTGCGCCCTCCGTCCTTTCGATTCCTCACACCTAGTGGCAGATTCGAGGTAAATAGGGAGATTTGTCTCAGCATTAGTGGCCATCATGAGGAGACGTGGATGCCAGCTTGGGGAGTGCGAACGGCTCTCGTTGCGCTGAGGAGTTTCATGGAAACAGACCCCAAAGGACAACTTGGTGGTATGGATTGTAGTGCTGCAGAAAGAGAACGAGTCGCGAAGAGTAGTTCGGCTTGGACGTGCTCGGTATGCGGACGAAGCAATAACGAAATTCTCAAAGAGAGCGAAGAAGCCTCGAAGAAGGAAGGGTCTTCGTCGCAAGAGGTAGAAGTACCAAAAGAGTTGAATATGGCGTGGAAGGATGAGTTGAAGGGCACCGTAAAATCCAAGCATGATTCGGAGGAGGAAGCTTCTTTAGCAGAAGGGTTCTTTGGGACCGGAACAGATGGTGCTCTGGATACTCGGCCGGCAGATACAGTTGCAAGTATTTCAACGTCACCAATTCCTGCAAGGCCTCCGCAAGGCGTCCCCCAACCAACAGGTACTGTGACGCCCAGGCCACCAGCGATTCCTGTTCAAGCAGTGCAGAGGAGGTCCAACGATGGAGTTCCGATGTGGATTGATAGGACAATTGCCGCTATTGTCATTCTACTAGTCGCAATGGTCTTCAAGATACTGCTTGGGTTATGATCTAATTGCCGGCGTTCTATTCATTGCGGAGTGTCGATACTTTACATCGGTCAACATAGCTAGGAGTCATTCGGTATGGTTGGCGTTCATGGATACCAATGCAACAAATTTGAGAGTAAGGATACATCAATGAGATCGAAACATGAGAACGGCTCCAAAGTTTTCTTCTGCACTGCAAATCGTAGAATTTGTTATTCTTTTCCAGCCCAGTGAGCGCTATCTTGAGTGCTGAAGTCCATGTTCGCCCTATCTATTCTCCTTTCCTTCACTCGACTCTAGCCTGACTTGGCGTACATTGTCTCGGCATCACTTATGATAACAATCTGTTCCTGTTCTTGTTTTCCGTCATTGGGAGTTTCTACTACAGCACCATCCACTATCGTCAACTCGGGACGTAGCAGCAGTATTGCAAATCTTTCACCCTTTTGTGCTTCATCCTCCCACCAATCCCCCTTGCCTTCTTCGCCCGTTAGTTTGTCGAAGTCTGCCATTGTCTGACATTTAATTGATACCCTCTCGCGCCAGATATCATGAGCTGTTTCCGCAGCCAGCTCGAAGATCTCCCTCAACCGTCTTGTGTATTCATTCATTTTGCTTTGGTGGAGCAGACAGCGCATACTAGATTCCAAAAACAGTACAGTTTGGTTTTTCGCAGCTTGTTTCAATCGATCGGTTGCTTCTGAGCTTAATTTGGGAGATCTTGGGTCACTAAGTTCCCGCAAAGTATCCGACCTCCACGTATGAGCAGCCATTTTGCCCTCTATTACAAGTCAGCGGATGTCCTGTAAGGCGATTTTTGAATCTTGAGATAAGTTCTAGCAGCTGGCTTAATTTGCCGCACGGTTTTGCTCGTCCGGTCAAAAGGTACGGTTGAAGCTACTAAAGAAACGTACTGGGTAGAAGTACGGAGTATACCCAAGATAATTCGCCAGCATCTTGCAGCCGATGATCTGGTGAGCCGAAGAACGGGTTTGCAAAAATCTTTACACAAACATGATATGTTGCGAAACTTTCAAGGATATATCTGACAGCCTCCGTCGTCTTCAGCATATTCGATACGTCTCCATCAACCAGTCTGGTAACGGTGCTCAATTGATTATTGACGAAATTCCATCTTTCATAGTCCGAAAAGCCTTGCCACGGAGCTGGCTTCGTTGTTGCAAATTCCCGTGCCCATTCGCCCAGTTTTCCATTTATCGATTGAAGCCTGTTACGATAATAGTCTACATCTTTATCAGCTTGCCATAAGCCGTGAGCTGGCGCAGTCCGGAGTCGATCCAGAAGCTGTGCATTTTCTTGCTGTAGGATCTCGACCCGATCTTCGAGACTCTTGATTTTCTGATCTTGATTATCCATTTTCGTACCTGCTGATCATTGAGCGCCTTTCCTCAGAAGGTCTCATCACAATGGAATTTGTTCAACATGGACAAAGCAAGGGTGCAATGCTATACCCCAGACAATGAGATGTTCCTAAATTCCGGAAACGGCAAGTTTCGACGACCAACAAAAAGCTTTCCTGTATTTCTGCTTCTACATTGAATAAATCTTGCGCGAACAGGATCCAATAGAGCTTCTGCTCTGCATCCATTGCTCGGGATCAGTCAGCTACATATTTGCTCCTTGCCAGTTCCGTCCCTGCGTCTCAATGTATCCTCCGTACACATCCTGTAGCTGCTCTCTGTAGATGATCAATAGTCGGTGATTAACATTTCAAACGCCACCCCTTTTAACAATTATTGCGTACGAGCTGCTCCGTTGATTGAAAATAGGTTACTTCCTCGGGGTCGCATCTCTTTCGTTTTCGAGCGTAGCAATTTTCAGATCCAAATTCCGAGCCTTTTCATGGTTCTCCTGGTCTTTCGCGGCTTGAGCTCTATCATGCTCCCTCTTGCGTACGAGCCACTTTTCGTTTCGGTCCCATTCCGTCATCATCTTGAAAAGCAGCACTTCCAATCTGAGAGGAATCTTTTGGAAGCATTGCCATGCCAGCCATTACATTCCTGGCAACATTCCAGCTTGCAGGGCAATCGAAGTCTTTGATACATCACAACAAGAAGGTCCACAATTTCAATAGCGGAATCGATCAGCAAACATGTCATCCGTCTATCTCTTGCAATGGATTGTCATAGCTGTGTTACTCGTAACCGTGCTTGTTCTGATAAAGTATCGAAATTCATCTGATCGACAATCGCCAAGCGTAGCTTGGACTTCAACAGAGGACAAAATACACGCAGAAGAACAGATTCAAAATAATAACGTCCTCCAAAAAGCCAACGAAAAGCTGGCGCGAGAGTTGAGATATCTATGCCGCGAAGGAGGTCCCGTTTCGAGTAGTCGAGAACGCCTTCAAGCATTAGAAGCATGCCAGACCCAACTTCGAGCAACGGAACGTGTACTACAGGACACCCAATCGAAGCTAATTATCCTTGAGCATGGGAAATCTGTACTCCATGAACGCCAACGAGCAGAAGGATCGCATGGCAAGTAGTGAGGTGAAAATTAAGCGTAGACGTACCAGGTCGGTGTCTTCCTGAGTGGGACGAATCAAAAAAATAGATCACTAAATCATTCTGTGGTTCGCAGTACTACACTTTGCCAATTCTGTTCGAAAAGCATAAGCGTCTGAATTGCTTCCTTCACGGAGGAGATACGAAGGTTTCGCTTGGCAGTCACTTCGGATGAGCGAAGAACGACGTGGACACCAAAGCACGCAACAATACTGATTGGGGCATTGAGAGAATTGCTAAAGAATGCGCACATGAATCCATGTCAGACCAGTATGATCCTTGATGGATCCGACATCAACAACTAAGTAAACTCGAAGCGACATCTAAGCTAGTAGCGCAGCTTTTATACCTACGTCCCTTGGACTCAGAGAATTACCTTCCGGTCTACTTCCTTGCATCAGGTGTGTTCCGATGACAGTATCTCGAAACCACAATCCACATCTACAGTCACACTAACATATTGGGTATTAAGAACACGATGATCAATTGTTAGGGCATCCTATCAAGGACTATGATGGGTCTTTTAGTGGAGGTGTCGGGAAACATTTGCGGAGAAAATCATGACGAAGGGCCAGTTTTGGTACCGGCAGAGGTCTGGATCGAGAGTACCAGTCTCGCATGAGAATGGATGATTGCTGGGATTCGAAGAAGACATGTAATTTAAGGACAGGAAGAACAATAAATCATGCATTCATCAATCATTGATCTGTGCTGAGCATAACGCAATTCGATCCCCAAGGAGTTGCAGTTCGACCACTGATCCTCCACTACTGTTCTCAGATTCGGCTTCGACCAACTTCAAAGCTTTTTGCTGCGCAGTTCTCAAAGGTCCCAGATAAATCTCCTCCACAACACTCATCATCCCAGTAGGCACCACGTGAGTATATTGCTTTCCTCCAACAAAATACAGGAAATTGACAACCGACATGTGGAACGGGAATGATTGTTCTAGCTCCTGTATCAATTCCATATCATCTGCACTGGCTAAAGATGATGTATCGGGAAATAAGTATGGTTGGGCAGCAGCTAATGCAACAGTAGAATCAAAAGCATTGTGAGATTTCCGTTCTTGGGCGGTGATGATCTCTTCCTTAAGCCATGATACTGCAGAGCCCTTCAAGGTTTCGAAAGGGCATTCCTCCAATGTGTCTGTTATGAATGTTAATCGTAAGCGATCAACTGGGTGCGCATGAAGTATCGACGAGGTCAAAGTATGGGCTGCATATCGAAGAGTTGGTGACGGATTGTTCGCTGAGAGTAAGGACAGGAACTGAAGATGCTGTAGGAAGTCTTCATCCTCAAGTGGTCCTGAGACGAAGTGATTGTGATGTTCCAGCCATAGTCCAATGCCCAAGATAGCATCTATCACACCTGTTTCTTCGCCACCGATATTCATTGGTCCATTCGTCCCAATGAAATGCTTCACCAGTTTGGCATGATCAGGAAATATAGACAACTCGGGTGCTGCCATTTGGGACCCAAAGATTATCGAGGAGAAGATGAAGGATGTTATGAGGAACAGTGATCCTGCTTGAGATAAAGGTATGTCCCCAGGAGTAGAGGGGTATTCGGTTTCGTACTCGGAAGGATGCGAATCGGTATTGTAGATAGCATCGAAGAGAACAGGGTATTGGGTTAGGCCAAGATCGCGAGCAATTGCCTGAGGAGGTTAGTGGAAGCATACACTTGACAGAACCGACTTACCACAAGTTGTCCTACAATGGTGTCCCGAGTCTGCAATTCGACTTCTTCCCGAAATGCCTCCCCCAAGCTCGTTCTTCCAGCCACAACCTTCCTCGGCTCAAAAGCTTCCTGTAGCCTTGCGGCCCATTCTAAGGTATTAGCGTTGACATATTCTTCCAACACGTGGGTTACGAAAGATTGCAGAAGCTTTGCTTGGATGGCAGACTCGGCAGGGTCTTCATCTTGGGCCTCGGGATCTAGTGCAGTTTGGTCTGTCAAGCTGCTCGTCGGGATCTGCAAGCTGGACTTTCGCCCAGGAAGAGGTGGTCGTTTCTTTCCCGGGAATACTGTATGTACGAATGCGATGAGGGCAAGAGTAGCTCTGTTTGAGGGGCGGAAGGCTGTGAGGACTGCCATCAGAGATGTTGAGAGGAAGCGGGATGGATGTTTCGTTTTGATTCGGGGATGTAATATTGAGAGCAGATTCACCAGCGTGCAGAATCCATCGAGGTCGTTTGGTGTTGTGCCAGGTGGTGTCTCCCCCTCTTCCTCAACGCTCTCCAGATCCAGCTTCTGCAGTTCTTCTGTCACTTTCAGTATGACCTCCCGCGGATTCCCAAGGCGAGCAATCGTAGTGAGGCATTTCTCCGCCCCGGGCTGCGGCAGCAGCAGATGTATCAAGTCCCAACCAATATGCTGCGTCAACTCGGGATCTTGTAGGAACCCCTCCAAAGTTGGCAGAATCTCTGGGCTCATGTTGTATTCGAGGATAGTGAGGTACATCAGGTAGTCTTCTGCCGGCGGCAGACTGACCGTAATGGCAGTGATCGGATCGGCAGAGGCCATGTTGTCGTGCAGAGATGGGAAGATGCTGTTGTTGATGTTCGAGGCTGTCGTTGAGGTCGATAAGATAAAGAAATGTGACAGCCTGATCTTTAGCGCGTCTCAGCCTTGTGAAATGTTCAGGAAGGACTGACATTGACGCAGCAAGAAGCAGAACACTCCGCCGACCTTCTACTTCGTCCAGACTCTGTCCACCACTTCATATGCTCCCAGAAGATCGGGCTTGTGCGGATTCTTTGGACGGAAGGGTGAAGTGGGAGCTAAGGTTAAAGCATTGGGTCACACTCTGATCTTCTGGAATGAATCCTCTCAGTCATTACATTCTATGCGGTCGCAGGACTAGTATTCCGAGAGTAAAGACATTGTGGTATGCTTGTAAGTTGCATCTACCGTTGCAGAGACCAACGCTGACGACACAGATCCGTGGAACAAAAACAGACATCACCCTGCTCGGTATCCTCCCAGCTGCGAACAGCCTTCACCGTACCTAAGGCAGATGCGACGATATTCAACTACAATGGCAGCTCAAGGACCATCTGAGCAAGATGCTGTCGCCCTCTTCGAAGACGTGCAAAAGAAGTTTCCTCACAACACGCTGGGAGACGATAAATGGTACATGGTGGTTGTGGGTATTTCTGAATCTTCTTGCTAGCGGGTGTTGATATCTATCAGCTCTCTGCTATTGTTGGGGTAGAACCAGAACATGCTGTGAGTTTGTACAGCTATCTGCTCAAGAAGCCAGAATTCTCCACATCTGAATCAAGGCAAACTCTTATACGCCGGTTGCGGGAAGCATTGGTGAAGAATGTCGCTCTCCAGGGTGTCTGCAAGCCTCTCGAAGCTCTATTTTCTATCGCAAAAATCGAACGGCCTGAGGATAAGGACTACTCTTGTTCAAGGTTCGTGCATATGCCAGTGTGAGAGACTTGGCTAATGTGGTAGGGAACATTGGCAAGCAGGTCTACAAAACAGAGCTCGAGGAGAGAAGTGGCTTAATACTATCTACGAGGGCAATCTTTCAACGGCTACGGATCAATTCGCTGCGCATAGAGACTTCGATTTTATATCGAGAGAGATCACATACGGCTTCTATCTCTCGGATCATAGTATCATTTCGCCGTTGGAGACTGAGTTGGTGACTCTCTCCGGGATCATGATTCAGAACCTTCCTCTCGAGACGGCATGGCATTTGCGGGGTACGAGGAGAGTTGGTGTTAGCAAGGAGGACGTGGAACTAGTGCAGCAATGCGTAAGTCTTTTCTCTCAACTGCAAGAATGCGTCTGACGAGTCTGTAGGTGGAGATGGTAGCAGCATTCGCAGGTGCGAGACTCCACAAAATTCCAAGGGTGGCGGACATTGAGCATGAGGTATGACAATGGAATGGCCTCCTTTTGACTCGCGTTTCCTGTTTCGTGTTTCTCCTTTCGCGTTTCTCGTTTCTTGCTGGTACTCTATTGTGAATCGATTCTCCTCCGTAAGTGGGGGTCATGGAAAGTTGCATCAATTTTTGCAATTTTTTTCTAGTCTCTTTCCGGTGCCACATGGCGCGATTTGTAGAAGCCCACCTCGGCTCTAGGCTCTTCGCCACGTAATGGATTGCTGAACTGGGTTGGTTGCCCCGACCTGACGAACTGAGTAAAGTTATCAGATCCGCTGCCGCTCGTGGGGCCCATGGCGTCCCCTGCCCAATAACGATGACTCCACTCGAATCATAATCTTATCAGATCCGCCTCGAGACCCACCAGACGCTCATTAGTGCCGCCGATGCACGCCGATGCAACCGGTTGGGGACGAAAAGGGTTTGCATATGCAGGTCGATCTTCCCTCTCGAGTTCTTTTCTTCTTTTCTCTCTCACGCTCTCTTGTTATTTCCGTGCGAACGTTGCCTTGGTTGATACCACTGTCTTAATATTGCGCTGCGAGTGGCGATTCATCATGGCTATCATGGATATTATTCACGGCCGTCAGGATGGCAAGAACGTCCAGAATCTTGCCCAAGACGATGTTGCTGTTATTACCGATTCCGATGCAAACAGTCTCGAGGCTCGGAACGAGAAGGAGATCCAGGAGCACCCAACTGAGATCACCGCAAATGCCTTGCCGGGCCAACAGAAGGCTGAAGCTGCTGCTCTTGTATGGCCTAAGAGTGTAGTCTATGCGACTTATGCATGGTATGTAGGACTTGTCATCACTTCAATGACAAACATATACGACTTCTAACACAGCTTTGGGATAGGATTTGGATATGTTTCTTCATGCTCGCGCTGCAGTCATCCATTGGGAATAACGTCATCTATAACGCATATTCGTCCTTCAATGCTGCACCTCAAGTTAGCACTGCAGGCGTTTGTGCAAGCATCGTTGGCGGTGTCCTCAAACTCGTTATCGCCAAAGTTTTGAACATCTGGGGTCGTGCGGAAGGCTTCCTCTTCTTCGTTCTCGTGTATATCATAGGCATCGTCGTCATTGCAACTTGCAAAGGTCCCAATGCCTATGCAGCAGGCTACACCCTTTACTGGGTTGGCTACGATGCCATCTACCTTATTTTGGATGTCTTTGTCGCCGATACCAGCGGCCTTCGCAACAGAGCATTTGCGTTTGCCTTTGTCAGCACACCATTCATCTGCACTGCGTTTACGGGACCTTTGGCTGCAACATCTTTCCTTGACAATGGCGGTGGGTGGCGATGGGCCTGGGGCGCATTCGCTATCATTATGCCTGTGGTGTTCGTACCTCTAGCCATTGTTTTCAAGTTCTACCAATTGAAGGCGGAGAAGATGGGTATATTTGTGCGAAACCCCAGTGGTCGAACAACCATGCAGTCTATCGTTCATTACGTTCACGAATTTGATGGTAAGAGATAATGAACTTACCTGGATATGTGGCTAATCATCGTTGCAGTTGTGGGCGCTTTGATCCTGATGGCAGCATTCCTCCTGGTTCTTCTTCCGTTCAGCTTGGAAGGCTATGCTTTCACAACCTTCGGCAGCGCAGAATTCATCGCCATGATCGTCATTGGCTTCCTGCTCTTTCCCGTCTTCGCAGTTTGGGAGAAGTGGTTCACTCGGATCCATTTCGTACGCTGGGAACTCTTCAGGCAACGCACTGTCCTCGGAGCCTGTATCCTTGCTATGCTCCTCAACTTCAGCTTCTATTCCTGGGATCTGTACTACTACTATTTCATCCTCGTGGTGTATAACCTTAACACCACGTACACCGGATACATGACGCAGATTTACAACGTTGGCTCCTGCTTTTGGGGCGTGGTCTTTGGCATCTATGTTCGAACTACAAAGCATTTCAAGTACGCCTGCTTATGCTTCGGTTTACCACTTATGATGCTTGGAGCAGGTCTCATGATTCATTTCCGTGGTCAAGAGGGCAGCCTTGGTTACATCGTCATGTGTCAGATATTTATCGCGTTTGGCGGCGGAACTCTTGTTATTGGAGAACAGATGGCCGTCATGGCAGCTGCGGACCGAGACGGAGTTCCCATGATGCTCTGTATCATCAGTTTGTTCGGCAGTATTGGCAGTGCTATCGGAGATGCCGTCTCCGCCGCTATCTACCAGCACACGTTCCCTGGCGCTCTCGAGTCTGCTCTTCCTGCAGCAGAGAAATTCAATGCTACAACTATCTATCTTGGTGGTTACTTGACGCAGATCGAATATGCTGTGGGAACGCCAACTAGAGACGCGATCAACTATGCTTGGGGTTACAGTCAAAGGATGGGTGCTATCTCTGCATGTTCTATCCTGGTTCTTGGCTTCCCTGCAATTGCAGTATGGAAAAATTACAACGTCAACAGGGCACAGAACAAGGGCACTGTCATTTGATCTTCTAATTGGAGCACGTCGTAGTCAGTAGTCGAAAGCTTCAGGTGTTGCAATTGGTTCTGGTCGTTTCCTTGACGTGACAGTTCAAAATGTCTGGGGGCTTCTCCCCTGCTTCACGGAGATAGCATCAACATCTATAATCTTTTCTAATGGAAATATTCATCATACGTCAAACAACCAAATAATAATTGCTTCTGTCCCGCAATTTTTCGACGCTCTCCCCCTTTCATTTCCAGTTGAAGTGCCCCGTTGGGCCACATGCTTTTTGCCAGCTCAGCTCAAGCTCTGACATGGCCAGTCAGACTTATTTTTCGATCGGTTGCATACTGTCTTGATCCTACGTGCCTTATTAGAATGTATCATGCACCGCTAACCTTGACGTACCTTCTGATCCCTTCCAGGACTACCGATTCATGGTTACTAAATACCATTCTGAAGTGTCCTGGATTAGGTGCAAAATATCGCTTTCCTAATGACACTTGCACACCGATGTTTTCGAAACGATTCCAAAGCAGCTTCTCTGCAGCCCATTCATCCCCGTTGGTTACAGTTGTTGGCAGATACGGCCGCAAGTCAAGCCATAAGAACAATCCTGCGTTTCTGAGACCGTCAGTATGGTCCGAGGTTGAAATTCAGCATGGACTCACCCTTCTCGGTGATATTTTATACCGACTTGTTCCAAAGCCACTTCAGCAACTTTTCTACTCTTATACAGAGCAGAATGAGAGCTTTCGAGCAAACTCTTCAAGAAAATGCGATCTTCGAGGAGAGCTGCGGCCAGGCTCATGGAAATTTGAGACGGAGAAGAAAAACGACTGGGATCAGAATCAGCAATCCAAGTGAGAATTCTGGGCAAGACTCTAGGACTTACCAAAGCGACCTAGCTGCATCCGAAAACTCGGCATTGCGAGTGATCAGGCAGCCTAGACGAAGACCAGCCGCTCCATAATCTTTCGACAAGCCGTAAAGGACATGAATGAGATTTGGATCCACAAACTGCCGACTGTCAATAGCGAAGACCGAAACGTACTTCTCTGATGGTCGGTCGGTTCGTTGGTAAGTGCTCAATGCATAAATCTCGTCGCTGATTAAATGGATTTGTTTCGACTGGCAAAATTTCATGAGCTCGATAAGAGCTTCTCGAGAATAGCATTGACCTAACCAAGAATTAGAGACAGCATTGCAGGGTGATGCAGCCGGCGAAGACTTGGACATACCTAAAGGATTGTGTGGGTTGCATATCACAAGAGCTTTGATGTTGATGCCCTCTTCCTTTGCAGCGTCATACGCTTTCAAGTAGTATGGTACGCAATCCGATGAGAATTGATCAGCGCCTCCGAAGTCTGCGAAGACTTGGGATATGCTGCTTAGAATATCAGAAGGAACTCGAAGTATCTTCTAGAGGTAACTGACTGGCCTCTTGATACCATGTCCCTGGCAAAGCTGCCATAATTGGGTTTCCCAAGCAAAATAGCATCGCCACAATCAGCATCGCAGGTGAGCAGAGCACAAACCTCATTCAAATCCGTGACACCAGCGGCAAATGTGATATGTTCTGCGGTCAACGGCTCAAAAGGATTGCAATACTCATTCATATGGAGAGCCATTGCCTTTCTTAGCCGCAGAGTGCCGGTGTACCCTTCACCGTAGCCACAACACGATGCATCGAGTTTCTGCCGTTGTTAAATCGGAATGTGGTTTCTTCTTCGCTGGGGATACATACATGAGAGTTGATGAACTGAATAACCTCGCCATGGATCAGAAACTGCCAAATTCGTTATCAAACTACGCTTGCATTCGCTGTGGTATGGTTTTACATTCTCGGCTGAGGATAAATCAACAATACCGTTCGGATTTGTTTCCTCGTTGTATTCGTCAAGTAGGCCATGCTGGTAGCCGATCTCTCTGTATTTCTGACCGCGAGTGGAGAGCATAATGAAAGTAATCGAAGGCCTTTGATCCGAAACAATGGAATGCCAGGAATGTTGCTTGAGTTGATGTTTTGTAGTCGTGAGAGCTGCTGTAGAAAGAAAGAATACTTCCTAGAGAAAATCGAGCGGCATTTACTATTTATATCAGAATTATTCATGAATGAATGCTGTTTGGTGTGCAATCTGCAGCCAACAAGGTGCTGTGCAGGAAAATACACCGAGTTCCGAGTTCCATCGAAAGGAGTCTCCGGGCTGCTTCGCTTGCTTCCTCGATTACTCATCAGTTGCCTGCACACCGAGTTCCGAGCTCCGAGTTCCTCTCTCCATCTTCAACCTATAAACTGCAACAAATTGGTATCATGGAGTTTTGAAGAAGAGCTCAGAAGATTTCTTCGGCATCGTATAGCACATTCTGCAATGTCTTTACATAATTCATCTCAAAAATCCGTGGCTAGGCGGAATGGCAAGCTCCAAGCATGTGAGCCATGCCGGACTCGGAAGATACGTTGTGACCATGGCAGCCCAAGTTGTGGACGCTGTGTAAAGAGGAGGCAGGAAGCACAATGCTATTACCATCCAGCGCCGCTCACAAAGACAAGTGACAAACCAGACCCATCTTTTACGCCTCAAGCTCCTGGGCGTCATACATTGACTTCATCTCCACCAGCCGCAGGATCTATTCCACCATCTCCTGCCCCTCGAACCTCTTGGAGGCATGCATCTACTTTAACTCCATCAACAACGTCGACACCAGCAGCACCAACAACTAGTACTGTCGGCGAAAGGAGGGCATCTGTTGAAGAGTTTGGGTATCTTGGTTCCACAAGCTTTTCAGGGATCATCAAGGCGAGCAAACATGCGTCCGACGATGTTTGGCTTGGTCCTCTCGCCCAAGTCAAACGCACGCTGCGTACTCCCGCTCACTGGCATCTCAGCTCCGATCGTGTAACCACTGGGGCTCGTGTACTTGGTCTGCTTCCTGATTATGTCGCATTGGAGAAGATTTTAGAAATGCATTATGCAGCTAGCCAAACTGTTCTGGCACCATGGATCTCAATCAGCAGAGCCACGGACGCAATCATCAAAACTTTGAGAGACGAGTACCCCACAGATTCCCAACGACTTCTTCTTGCGGAGAAGATTTTTGCAAAGACGGGAGAGCCTTTGGAGATAGACGAGCACACAACAGTTGAAACACTCCATGAATCTTTTACTGGAGCCAATCTTCGTTGGGAGATTCTCGGGATCCTTTTCACTTATCTCGCTCTGGGCCTGAAATCAACAAAATTGAACACTAGTCAGAGCTTAATAGAGAGACAGGAGCTTGTTGGTGACCTTGTCCATGCAAGTAATGTATGTGTATCGTTTTGCGATCGAGCAGAATCGCAGAACGATCTTCTCGTGTGGCTGTACGTACCACCTGAAATCGCTCGCTCATAATGCTTTCTAACATAGTAGGCTATACGGAAGCACTTGCCTGGTCACTATACATTATGGTGATACGAGCTACCTGGGGTGGAGAAGATGCAGCGAGCTTGCATCGACGATATTGGCAATGGGGCTTCATCGTGATCCAAGTAATAACCCAAACCTTCCATTATTTATGGTAGAGCTACGGAGGTAAGAAGCCTTGATAGTGCTCCTCCCATTCAAAGGACGGAAGCTGAAGGCAAGCACTTTACAGACGTGCATTCGCAATTGCATACTCTGTTGACAAGAATATTTCCACATTCTTTGGACGCCCACCTCAGCTTGCAATGCGCTACTGCACTTGCCGGCCACCATACGATTTGACTGATGATGAGATTGTTGCTTCTACTCCAGTTATGGTCCTTGCAATTTCGCGACTTGATCCCGCAGGATGGAATACGCATGGTATTATTCACAGGCAGACTTGGGCACGTATCAAGATGGCACTTAATACTATCCTAGAAGAAGTCTTGGATCTGTCGCTGGCTACACCACCCCCTGCCCCTGATCTGGAGCAAAGTCAGAAAGCACAGTATTTGTGACTCGATCTGTTCTAAGATAGCTTGCTTACTTCCGCTTAGAACTATCCTTGATAAAGCTGAAGCAACTTGGGAAAGCATCCCAAGTTTTGCTAAGTACGACGATAATTGTTGGGACTCTGGTCTTGCCGCAAATGACTGCTTCTCGCATTTATATTGTTTGCTTCACTTCACGTACTCAAAGTTCCTCCTATATCGAATACAAGCTCGACACGGAGGGTGTTCTTGGAGCGCTGTGCATCTGACTGCTTCGAAGCTGCTCTCTAGAATCTTAATTTTCTCGAAGCACCGAGATCGTATTAGTGGGCCAGCGAATGACGCTGCTTGGGAGGTGAGTGCCCTGAGTTATCGAAAAGTTTAAAAGTCTTATCAGTGCAGTTCGTCTTCTACGGTTTGCCTAGTGCCGCTCTTCTTGCTATTGAGCTTCTTCGACAACAACAACAGAATCTTTCCCCTTCTGCTGATATACCTCGGTCGGAAACAATACGTAACATCTCAGTTTTCATTTCCTCCTTGGAATGGGTTGTAAGTCGTTTCTGCAAAGCATCGCAAACTGGGAACTAATTCTCGACAAGGCAAAACCCGGCGACGGTAATTACGACATTTGTCGAGGAGCTAAATTAATGTTGGAGAAGATTCTAGACGCTATTCTAGATCCCCAGCCTGTTGCCTCGACAGTAGAGAGTCAACAAGCACCTTTAGACCCATTGAGTTGGATGGATGATGTATTCAGCGGTGGCTGGATCACGTCTTGGCCGCCTACATATGGTAGTGGTATCGAACATGAGTTGATGAATAGCACCAGCCAAGATTGGCTTGTTCAATTCTGATGCATGAACGCAAAACTTCAGAAATATATTACTTCTGTATCGTCAATGCGCAGTAGCACAGAAGCAGTGATCATACACGCTCGCTTCGTGAGCATGCCGATGACTTCAATCGCATATGAACTATCGCCCTAGCACATGAGCCGGAGGACTACCGATAATCTCCGTAGCTTATTCAATGATTTCCCAAAGTGTCAGAACTGAAGATACGAACGAAATTGCCAAAGGTACAATCGGTCATCCTTTGAGCGTCAAGTGCATGCGATCGCAATGTTCCTGTACATTTATGATCTGATGCAAACTTTAATGAATTAATTTACAAGAGCCTAAAACGTTGTCTCTATAGGCTGACATCCTAACGGTATTACTCTCACTATTACGGCGTAATGGCGTTTTTTTTGGGCGGGCGGCGGCTCGTGCGCGCGCGCCTAACAGTATTTTACATTGCATATACTAGAATATGCATTTTCTTTGGTAAGGCTCGCTAATAGCACTGGCCAAGTAGTGGTCTGTGTTAATAAATGTATTTACTAGAATATGCATTCTAGAGTTATAGTTTATTATACTTAATTCTCACAAACTAATTGATTTTAAGATGACTACCGAGTCTATACAACTACCACCGCCACTACCCGAAGTGTTAAGGCTATAGCTAACATTAAATACAAAGTTCCACGTGATCATCTGCCACTCTGCTGGCTGCCGGCAAGCTCTAAGTCCAGGCGCGATCAGCACCCACTTATGTAATAAACACTAAGTCAGACTCGAATCTCAACAGTAGCTTGTAGAGTATCTCAAGCAGTAGTAGTAGTAGTATGATTTCCGTAGCGTACCACTGCCATTAGACGGGTCTCTGCCCCAGCTAGTCCTCCCAATGGTCGACGGCTTCCAATGCAGAGACTGCGCGTATAAGACGACCAACCGGCGTGTTATACGATAGCACAGCAATATAGAGCATAATAAGAAGCGCTTAAAAGACGAGGAGCTGTTCAGAGCTGTCCAGCTGCAGACGTGGTTCCGAGAGAAGAGAGCGCGATACTAGGTGGTAAACGAGACGCATTAGTCATATGATGTCAACAATAGCAGCGGCAGTAGCAGTAGTGATACTAGCGCCGCAATCAAGGCTAAGATCGTAGAGTGGATGATCAAGGAAGAGGGCTAATACTAGGTAAGCACAGTAGCCGCTGAGATCGACCCGTAGCTACAGTATACGGGCTGGGAAGAGGTGCTAGTAGGATCCAAGCACAACCTAGTCACTACCGCTGCGTTTACTGCCACTACTACTACTACTGAGCCGGAACTAGTACGACTACTATAGAGCTAGGAGCGCATTCTGCAGCAGCGCACTGCTCCTGAGTCTATAGACGACGAGACTAAGACGGGAGTCATATTCTCTAAGCTGCAGTTAGTCTGCGTTAAGAGAGTACGGGAGGCAGTAGTAGTAGTAGACAGCACACTCGATTCTACACTAATGGGACTGATTATTAGTCTTATTGCGCAAGATACTAGTCAACTGCTCTTATACAAGTCGCTAGTCATACACTACTTGGCCGTACGTGGTGTTAATCCCCAAACAAAGAGATTCTACCCGCTATTTTAATATACCCCTATCTTAGCTCATATAATCTAGATGATCCGGCTGCTTATGCTTAAAGTAGCTGTCTTAGAGAAGGGCTGGCTAGAGCTCGGACTACAGGGCCGAAAGGAGATCGGGGCAGTGGTAGGGGCAGTAGTAGAGCGCATCCATCAACTACGGAGAGATCAATTGTGTGAAGGGTCTTTCTCGCTAGCATCTAGCATCCTCTTATAGCTAGTACGTGGACAGGCCATCAACCAGGTCTAGCCGTCCGAGGCTAATATCTACTAGTCTGATGACCGCTAAACCGTCTTCTACGGGGGCAAGGGAGTAGTAATAGCCAAGGTACGGATAATGTGTTAAGCGCTGACTGCTGAGCTAGAAGGGCTTCTCTATAAGCTACTGTTTCACTAGAGTGTTACGCTAGTGCCACTGCTACAGCTAGTCGATAGTATGGGGACAACACAGCGGTTTCAGCAGAAGGGGTATAGCTTTGTTAACCACCCAAACAATACGTATTAGAAGGTGGGCTAAGAGTTCTTGTGGGAGCAGATGCTGTATAATAGCCAGACGTTAGTTAAGGGCAATAGTAGTGGTAGTAGCCAACTAGAATGGGCTGACTAGCCGTGCAAGGCGTACTTAGATCGTGAGAAGCAGTTTTTGCTCAAGCTAATAGTTGCTATGCACGTTATGGGAGGGCAGCCCGCACGCAGTCCCGAGATCGGCTCTATCAAGGTATGGAATAGCGTTATATCGAGCCGGAATCTCTTTGTGATCAACGGGCGAGTAGCGGTGGTAACTACTTATAACAAGTCTCTCAAACGCCGAGGGAAGATCGAGTATGTGTTCCGCTGCTTCCCGAAATAGCTTAGCTAGGTTATTGCACAGTATCTAGTCTACGTCCTGCCATTCTCACGTGTGGTAGAGAAGATTAAAGGCGACTTTCTCTTTGCCGACGAGCGCGGGCCGTGGATTTAGGACTAGCTGTTAGGGGCTATAGCAGTAGCAACGGCTAAGCATCTAGGAGTTCGGTTGACCGTCTTAGGGTGGTGATATATTGCTATTGCTATTAGCGATAAGCATCTCCGTAAGGCTAGCTGGATCTGGAAGCAGGATTAAGAGGAGGAGGGAGAGGTTGTGGAGGGAGAGAGTGATAGTGAGGTCGAGCAGAGCTTGTTTGAGCATATTCTCGTCCGGCAGTTAGCCTATAGCAAGCCGACGGCCGATCTACGCTATGCTATTAACGGCGCGTTTCTCAACCGGCTCGGGCCGGATCTAGTCAGCGCATACAGCTAGGTATCACGAGTATAGCACGCGTTTCTGCATCTCGAGTCTAAGGGGGCGGTAGTAGTAGTGGCAGTAGTAGTAGCCAAGCGTCCAGCTAGTCTACTGCAGCAACCGGTCAAGCGGCCGAAGCTCGAGGTTAGTCGTGCTCTACAAGGACTGCAGAGGATCTTAGGGCTCAGAGCAGCGCCCCGATCTGAAGGGCAAGCTCACGCACTTAAGCTAGTCTATTCTGCCACGCCGGCCTAGCCGCAGATTATTGTACTCGGCACTAGTAGTAGTAAGAGTCTATTATTCTTCTCGGTTGCTGCAATGGCGTCCCGCTAGACTATAGTTGTCGTAGTGCCGTTCGCTGCTCTCGTCGATGATCTCATTACGCGAGCACGAGGGCACTAGCTTACGTGTGAGGAGTGGTAGTGGTAGCGGTAGTGGAAGCTCTTGCCGCAGCTACTTATCGTTAGTGCGGACCGGGCGGTTGAGGCTAACTTTCTCCACTTTGCCAAAGGACTTGAGCCGAGTAAGCAACTAGCACACGTCTTCTTTAACGAGTGCTATATGGCTGTGATAGACACATTATACCGAGCCAAGCTACGAGAGCTATAGCAGTTATAGTACTTGGATTGCCGGTTTACTTATTTGACTACTACGCTTCTAACTACGCTTAAGCTAGTGTTCCGTGCTAATTTGCTGCTCGAGCATGCTCAGCTATATCGATAGTCGACCATACGGCCCACGATCCGGTATCGTATTGTCGACTGCTACGGGAAGGATCTATAGGAAACTATAGAGCCGCTCATCCGACGACTACTACTACCACTAGCATCACGTGGGGTGATCTATGTCCGGAGCTATACACAAGGAGAGAGTATTGCCGAGGAGATAGACTGCCCGTTTTACAAGGCTACTGCTACGGACAAGCAAGAGCTGCTCGAGCAGTGGGCGTGTAGCAGTGGCGGGTGGATCGTAGCAACTAGCGCGCTCGGGATAGGTATTGATATCCCTGGAGTTATTTACATCATCTATCTCGGCCGGCCGTACGGGCTGACTAGCTTTATATAGCAGGCAGGGCGGGGAGGACGCGTGGGTGAGATCAGTGACTTAGTTGTGATTCTTCCATCAAGCAGTGGTAGCGATAGTAGTAGTAGCTAGTTCCCCGCTCTGCGGCAAGAGCTTGTCAACACATACTTAGTCGAGGCGCAGGACGAGGCGGTATTAACTGAGTATTTTGAGAGCGGCAGCTGTCGGCGGGCTGTTCTCACACAGCACTTAGACAGCTGTCTCTAAGGGGCTGACTGTCGCATAACCGACAGCATTCTCTGTGATCGATGCTAAGAGTCACTCGAGCAAAGGGATAGGGCAGGGAGTGAGACTGAGGACGGCAGTGGCAGTGGTAGTGGCAGTGGCAGTGGTAGTGGTAGTGGTAGCTAAGAGAGTAGTGTGGAGGTCATTTACTAGGCACTGCAACTCGGTATCCAGCGGAACGAGCAGCTTGAGCAGTTCTATTAGCGGCTCCACGCACATTGCATCTACTGCCAGCTTATGCGTGTTGAGGGAGAGGGGTATAGCTACTGCCACTAGGACTGCCCGTACGCTGGTGAGAAGGGCTGTGATATAGTAGTATACCGGTAGTGGCGTTCACGGCTCCAACTAGCTAGCTGTGACTAGTGCTTCCGGTGCGGGTTGTCACAATCCGTCTGTATAATAGTCAAGGACTAGGGCGTATGTGATTACCTACATCTGATGCTCCCCGGAATCTTCTTCTTACACTAGGTGGGCCAGCTCCACGGGATCTGTCAAGAGGTTGGGTTTGGAGGAGGGTCGGAGTGGTAGTAGTAGTGGATGAATAAGCAAGGGGAGGAGGAGTTTGGGAGGCGGGAGATTAACTAGATGCAGGTGTGGCGGCGGGTGGGGGAGATATATAATGAGATTGAGGATAGTAAGAGGAATTAAGTTGATGTTTCCGTCCTGAATCTGATTTCTAGCTATCTAAGACTATTACTTAAACCACTAGCCCTAGAAATTCGCGTATTTATGGCATAAATATTTTCCGACCACCTAATCTCACCCCCGGTCAGGGGCTCTGCACGGGCCATTACTTCATGAATATTCTTTCATAAATATAAAAATCCCCCCGGGGCCACCCTGCAGCCCTACAGCCGTACGGCGGCTCAATAGAATCGCGGGGACATCGAGGAGATCATGGCAGCCAGCTTTCCGTACATCCAAGCCTATGGTGTGGTGCTCTGCGTCGAGTGCCAGACCTGCCTCCTCCCCTCCCGCAGTAGCCAGGAACGACACCTGAGGCAGCCCCCACACCACCGCAAAGGGCCGCAGTTGCAGGCTCTCCTCGACCTCTTCGCGACGTACGAGCTGCAGCTGCCGAGTCGAGTGGTGCTACCAAATTCGCCCTGCTCGGCGGCCATCGACGGCCTACGTTGCTATTCAGCCTTCACATGCTGCCTCTGCACTGGCTGCCTCACGCGGTCGAAGCACGCCCTAGAGGTGCACGTGTCCAAGGCCCACCAGCAGAAGCCAGCACAGCAAGTCGAGGGCAGCTCGTGGCGGGAGTGTACTATCCAGACCTTCTTCGCCGAGAAGCAGCACATCCGGTATTTTGTAGTGGATGATGCCAAAGAAGCCGCAGGAGCTTCAGACGCTGGTACAAAGAGCTT
>NW_017263607.1:948771-951970 GCF_001500285.1 Mollisia scopiformis
CTCAGCTTCTGTGCTATGCTCAGCGTTAAGCCGTACACTAAGACTTAGAAGGAACCGGGCAATTACAACAGCTGCTTGTCTAGTGTGATCTGGGTTGTGCAGCTAATCATCTTCCACGCTAGCGCCTGTCTAGAGAAGGCGGAGCTAGGTGATACGCTCGAGCGCATTGAGCAGTATTGCGGGCGGTTCTTAAAGCAGGACACCGAGACTCCTATAGGCGAGATCCTCAGCTGGCGCTTACTGCTGTTTATTGTCTCGAAGGAGGTCGTTGGGCCGCACCAAGCACAGTGGGATGTAGACGAGAAGGTCCTGACCTACCGGGACGTTGATTTGCATATGGATCACGTGCCGCGGCTCTTACTCTCCGACTTCCAGCAGGCCCAGCACCTACTCTACGACGAGCTAATGTTCGGGGCCCAGAACCTCCCGCGGATGCGTACTTGGGCTTTAAAGGACAACTTAGACGCCGATGCCTTTGGCTAGTTCTTTGGCCAGCACCAGGAGAACGTTAAGCTAGTAAAGCCGCTAGCGAGGTCTTTGCTAACCGTTATCCAAGACTCGAAGCCGTTGCGGGACTCGTTCCTGGATGCCACTGCAGATGGCGCTAAGGTCTGGCGAGGGAAGGCGATTGAGCAGTATAAGGCTGTAGCTAACGAGTTCCTGAAAAGGCTCTTAGTCTTAATCCACATGGGTTCTGGCCAGCCTCTGCGCGAGAGTGAACTGTTCTCCGTCACCTGGCGTAACACCCAGCGGCGGCGAAACGTCTACCTCAAGCACGGGCTAGTTATGCTGCACACCACATACCACAAAGGTCAGCAGCAGACGGGCAAGTTTAAGGATAATATCCGGTTCTTACCTGCACCCGTTGGAGACCTCTTGCTCGACTACTTGGTGGTTGTCATCCCACTCCGCCAAGTCTTCCTCCGCTAGTCTGCCCCGCATACCATTATCTCTCCGTACTTGTAGTGGTAAGACGGGAAGGTCTGGGCTAACAACCGGCTTACGCGGTGCATGGAGCAGGCATATAGTCGGGCTAGCATCCCTAGGCTACACATAGCCAACTAGCGGCAGATGATAGTTAATATCGTTAAAACTAAGTTTGCAGCTAACGTTGAGTGCTTTGAGGTTAACGACGAGGCTAACGACGAGGATGCCGAAGAGATTGAGGCTAACATTCGGGTTATGACCAAGCAGCGGAACCATAGTACGCGGACTATTAACCGGGTATATGCAAACCAACATAATGCTAACTTTAGGAATGTATGGGATGGCCTTATCCGCCGGAATCTGCGTGCTTCAACTCTGTGGAAGGACTTGTAGGGGCTTGACTAGCTGCTTGGACCTGCTAGGAAGAGGAAGCGGGATGGTAAAGATATTGGTGGTCCGCAAATGCTCAAGAAGATCGCTATAGGGGTCTACCGGCCACGGAAGAAGTGGTTAGCTATGGCTCTACTAAAGAGCGCCAGAAAGCTGTACCAGGATAACACGCTGCAATGGAGGTCAGCAGCCCAGGAACGAGCTATAACTACTGTTATGTTATAGACTAAGCAAGTGGTGGTTATCATGGCTACTAGCGAGGGGAAGAGCCTGCTGTTTATGCTGCCCTGCATCCTCCCTAATACTAGGGTGACGATCTTAGTCTTGCCCCTTGTGTCTCTGCGAGGGGACCTCCTCCGCCGAGTCCGAGAGTTGGGGATCGATCACTTGGTGTGGGCGCCTGGCGAGCAGCAAGATGCACCCTTGGTGTTTATCATAGTTGAAGTAGTATGTACGGAACAGTTTCGGACTTATGCCTACAAGCTCGCGGCTATGCAAGACCTCGGCCGCATTGTGTTTGATGAGGCTCACTTGACCATCACAGCGTCCGACTATCGCCAGGCTATGGTTGACCTCGCCTTGATCCGCAACGTCCGTACGCAGTTTGTTTACTTAACAGCCACTCTACCACCGACAATGCAGGCCACGTTTGAAGAGCAGAACAACTTAGTGAATCCTAAAGTGATCCGGGCATCGACGAACCGGCGGAACCTCTTCTACATAGTACAGCGGGCCACTAGGCTAGGGACTCTTCTAGAGGAGGGCGCGCGGAGGGCTCGGGACGCGTGGGAGAATAGCCGGCTCTTGGATCGGGCTCGAGACAAGATCATCTTGTACGTGCGGACAAAGGAAGATGCTGCTACGCTAGCCGAGCTGCTCTGCTGCTCCCAGTACACAGCCGACGTAGGCACGGCTGAGCAGAAGGAGGAGCTGCTGAGAACGTGGCTTGCCTCCTCGGACTAGCCGTATATCATAGCCACGTCTGCACTAAGCGCCGGCTTCGACTATGCCCACGTTCGTCTAGTTATACACATCAATAAGCCGTCGTCTTTAGTCGACTTCGCCCAAGAGTCTGGCCGGGCCGGACGAGATGGAAAGGAGGCGTACTCGCTGGTCCTCCTCTCCCCTACGTGGAAGCCGCAAGCCGCTGAGGGTACCGCGGTCGAGAGGAGAGCCCTGCACCGCTACCTGCTCGGCCAGGACTGCCGCCGGGCATGCTTGAGCGAGCACCTCGACTCGGAGCCGTATTGGCGACGGTGTCGGGCTGACGAGGACGTTGTCTGCGATATATGCAGCGCTGGCCCAGCTCTCGCTTTGTCTCCTGCTCCGTCTCCCGAGCCGGCTCTCCAGTATACTGGCAGTGCAGCTATCCAGGAGAAGCGGCGCCGAGCCGACCTCGAGCTAAGCCGGTACCAGGAGGACCTGCTCGCGGTTCAAGGCACGTGCCTGCTCTGCCGGGCATTCGGCGATGCCTGGGACCACGCCTTCCCTACGTGCTGGCGTCGGTTTGAGTTCTTTGAGGCTCGTAATCGTGTTAAGGACCAGAAGCAAGGAGGGCCGTGGATTACTCCGTACTACGCGTGCTACTGGTGCTATAATCCCCAGGCTGTCTGTCAGCGAGCGGACCCGGAGAGCAACTGCCAGAGCTGCCTCTACACGGATATTGTCATGCCGCTCTGTTATAGCATCTTCCACGGAGGCGGGGCCGAGCAGTGGCTAGAAGAGCAGTTTTAGCGGACGTTTACAGACGTCGACGAGTTCCTTAGGTGGTGTAGTCAGGCAGCTAGCTTCGGTGGAGGTAAAGCAATCTGGGGAGTCCGTGTAGCTGCGGCTGCTCTTATTCAATTTGAGTTATACTAGGCTAAGCATAAGGTTATAACGG
>NW_017263608.1:0-1332 GCF_001500285.1 Mollisia scopiformis
AATCTATTCTTAGAATACTAAGGTAAAGAGCTAAGAACAGCTCTCAGGAGTGCTTATATATGTTATAGATCTGGTTCTGTAACGATGCTACACGTAACCTTAGCTCTAAGCGAGTAGTCTAGCTTCCTGTATATAAACTTCTCGTCTCTCTGCTCTTCTTCTCTCTTTACCTTATTATTCTAAGTTATAGTAAATCGACCTAAGTTCCGTCCACTTGAGATTGACTCTTGCCCGTGCTATAATATTATAATAAAGTTAAATCACTCCGCGAGGGATCGCATTAGAATATCTCCTCATTTCGACTTGCCTAACAATTAGCACCACTATATTTACTTTAACACGATTGAATCGCCCTTAGGCCGTACGAAGAATCACTTATTATATCCTCGATTATATTGAATTACTCGCAAGCCTCCGACTAGTACGAAGACGTACTAGAAGGCAATAATACTACCCCTCGTGTTCGACTCCCTTAGTCATCTCCTAAATCTAGCGTTAATACTCGAGGACGCTCCAAACACATAGCTAAATCGAGGAAAAGGAAACAACATATTATCGAATCTATCTATAAGAGTATTGAGGACTTGGGGGACGCCGAAGACCCTAAGAGACAAAACTCACGGTTCTCTTCTATAGCACAAACAACTACTCCCAAACGAACCCACTTCGATTCCCGTTTGAGTACTTAAGAAGTAGCCGAGATAAGGGATACTATTCGCCGACTAAAAGCTAGACTAGCCGCGACCGAAGCAATTAATACCCAATCTTCTTTAGGTGGCGATCGCTCGTCACATCGCCTAGCTAGAGTTTGCGATAATCAACGCTTTAACCAAGTTCGACTATATTCGCTCTCCGTCCAAGATAGGAATCCCTTATCGAATCCGGACTCATCCGACCCAGATAGTAAAGGCGATTATAGTCCCTAGAACCGCGGCTTGTTCCTCGCCTAAGGCTGAGGGACGACTTGAACTAAGGACGCTTTAGCTAGACTCTAGGGCTCGACCATAGCTGTCACAGCGCCAGCTGTTACCAATCGCCTGAGCCAATCGCCTGCGACAGAGGCCAGGCCGGGAATGGTGGCGTTCCCGAGCTTTAAGCCTACTAGGGCTTAGCTCCTCACATGACATCCCCTTACTTCTAACATATATATGTATATAGATCTCTCCTCCTCTCCTTTCTTCTCTCCTTAGCTTTAGATTCTAAATGAATAGCCCGACGTTGCGTCGCCACCTCACACCATCGTCACAGTGCTGTTACAATTATTAAAAAAAATTTATTTATATTTTTATATATTTTATAAATTTAAAAAAAAAAATTTTTAATATATATTTA